>NW_015506012.1:275302-292963 GCF_001515645.1 Sinocyclocheilus grahami
CTGATTGCACTCATTGCACACAGCTGTTTCTAATTACCTCATTCACTATATAACACCCACTCTAACCACCTTTCTCTGCTGAGTGTTGTTTAGCCTGTACCCCTTTCCGAGTCTCCGTGTTTTCCTTGTTTTGTCTTGCCTTGCCTGTTTTTGCGGTTTTTGATCTTTGCCTGTTTTCCTGGTTTTCTCCCTCTCGTCTCGCCCCTGTGATTCTGTCTGCCGATCGGTGACCTACGCTAGCCCTAGGACTATTCTTGTGTTTTGCCCGCCATATACCTGTTTGCCATTGTTTGACCCTGCCTGTTTACCACGTCTCTCTATTAAAAGCTTGCAGATGGATTCACACGTCTCACGTCTCGTCAGCCCCGTTACAGGTATATTGTAACTATATAAAAATTAAATTTTTAAGCTTAAGCTGAGCATTCATAAATGCATTTACAGGTCTGTAAATATGCTGTCCATATTCCAAAACAATCTATTTGTAAACCTTGAATACGGAAACAAACAACCGAATGTGTTTTTATGTATCTGTATTTAGTAGTGCTGACAAACCATTAATCGCGATTAATCGCATCCAAAATAAAAGTTTTTGTTTACATAATATATGCGTGTGTACTGTGTATATTTATGTATAAATACAAACACATGCATGTATATATTTAAGAAAAATATGTATTATTTATATATAATATAAACATAAATATTTTCTATATATATATATATATATACTGTATGTGTGTGTATTTATATATACACAGTACACATACATACAGTATATAATGTAAACAAAAACGTTTATTTTGGATGTGATTAATCGTTTGACAGCACGAGTATTTAGCTAACAGGTCATACTCCACTGCGTGTGGATGTAGCCTCTCTCTGCCATCCTTTCTCCCTTTCTCCTCTTTTCTCGCTCTTTCTCAATCTCCATTCCAGAGAGGCGAAACTATAAATTCTAATTACAACGAAGTTGTAACAAGCCTGATTTCATTGCATGTGTTGTGGTTTCAAGCCTCAACCAGATACTTTCCTGTATTGAACTGGCTTGGCATGATGTTTAATTCTCCCTGTTTAAGCATTACATGGCACCCAAAAAGCCTGGTTTTCAATTACTACATGTACAGTATATGAGCAGTGGCCATTCTCTCTCCACTGTAGTTTCACGGCAAGCACTGGTGCTCACTGTGCCTAATGGATTCCTAAGGCGATCAGGTTTTCAGCCAAAGCACCTTGAATAATTAACCGTTCTGGTAAATGAGCCACCTTGGGTTTCACGGCTGATTCGGATTACCACGATACATGCACACGCACGCACACGTTCACAACATCAACCCGCTCTATCTGCACCATCACAACAGCTCGATCCTCGCTGGCACACTGAAGCGTGTTACATCTTAGCTGGGAAGATGCCCACAACTGGTGTGAAATTTTACACTTCCATATCCAACGAGTGATGATTTCTGTTTTTCCGATAGAATTTTCTCTACATGGCACTCTTCTGTTACACGGTTTCCTCACTCCTTAAATTAAACATTTGGGCTCGGATAGAGACTACTAGTGATCCTCACAAACAACAAAACAGGGAAACGTGTGATGCTAAATCAAATTCTTATGACTATGATGTTTGCTGATGTTTGCTGAGACTAGTGGAGTCATTCTCTGGCTTGTCTAAAAAGAATTAGTCAGTTACGTTTATAAAAAACTGTATACAATAGAACTAAAAGCTAATAAAAATGTTGCTTCTGAACATCCTATAAAACAATTTACATCTTTTATTATTTAAAAAAAAAACAGCAATAAAAAAGAAAGTTTTCTTTAAATCCTTTATCCCTTTATCAAGTGAGGATTTATTGAACTTTTTTAGGTTGCAAATCACATTTGCACTGTATCATATTTTTGCAGATTGTGTTGCTAGTGAGACACATTTAATTTTTCCACGATACGAGCGATGCTATGTCCTCAGGTCACTTATGGCAGTTGACATGACGCAGCTGGCTCGTGGCGAATCTGAGTTTTTGTGGCTGGCCACCTGATAGCACATGGCATGACCTGATGCTACTCATGGTTGTTGGTACATGTTTAATGGGACAGCTTGTTCTTGCTCTGTTACATCTATTTGAACAGTGTTCTGACACACATCAGCGGGAATCTGAACAGCTATCCAGACACACACTTTGTTTCCTTAACATATGACGGACAGCGAGAACACGTTAAATTAAAGTGTCCACATTATATATTTACGATAGAAATCACAATTTGCAAAGAAAAGCCTCAATTGTCACCGTTTATTGGGCCTTATGTCATTCCAAACCTTTACAAATTCTTTATTCTGCAAAACACAAAAGAAGATATTTTATTAACCATTCAGTGAAAAGCAATGGGGTCTGATTTATTCTATAGACAAAAACACTGAGACATCTTTTTAAAACATATTCTGTGTTACATGGAAGAAAGAAGGTCATACACTTCTACAGTTTGAAACAACATGAGGGTGAGTAGATGACAGAATATTCATTTTGGGTCATCTTTCCCTTTCACATGTATTGTTTGTAGGGCCCTATAAAATCCCACATTCCATTTAGTTTCTTTCTATTTAAATTTTTCTACTCTCTGTTTTAATGATGAAATTAAATTGTATTAATCAAAAAACATGTCTAATTAATTGAAATCATGAAACTTTTAGCAGTAACAATTTAGCTGTAATTTCACAAAACAAAACAAAAATTAATTTATTGTTATTTTATTTATTTCTTTTTTTTTCAGAAATACTGTGTTGTGTATTTAAAAAAATCTTCGGGTAAATAATTTGTCTGGTAAATATTCCTTAAAAATAACATTTCAATAATAGTTGTATTAGTAGCAGTGCTACTACTATCATTACATTAAGTAATATATTTCTGTCACAGTTACTTCAAGTTAAACCAAACTTTTATTTCAATGGGTTGCTGTGAAGACCTTCAAGTTTCTTTGTGTATAATATGATAACATTAGTTTTTCTCAAAGGAAACGGTCACATGCTCATGAAGTGACTTACAAAGTTCATGACACAGTCATGAAAGTGTATTAATTTTATAGTAATAGGCTATTATATATCTGCAAGTACACTTTTTAAAAAGTTTAAAAAGTAACTTTAAAAAACATGTTATCCAGATGTTTGTACATATACTTTATCATATATGTCTCCAGCAAACAACTGAATTACAAATATGTGCATATATCTTCACATACAGTGGGTACGGAAAGTATTCAGACCCCCTTAAATTTTTCACTCTTTGTTATATTGCAGCCATTTGCTAAAATCATTTAAGTTAATTTTTTTCCTCATTAATGTACACACAGCACCCCATATTGACAGAAAAACACAGAATTGTTGACATTTTTGCACCATATTAACTATTGTTTTATATTGTGGCCTAATGGTTAGAGAGTCGGACTTGTAACCCAAAGGTTGTGGGTTCGAGTCTCATACTGGCAGGGATTGTAGGTGGGGGGAGTGAATGTACAGTGCTCTCTCCCACCTTCAATACCACGACTGAGGTGCCCTTGAGCAAGGCACCGAACCCCCAACTGCTCCCCGGGCGCTGCAGCAAAAATGGCTACCCACTGCTCCGGGTGTGTGTTCAAGGTGTGTGTGTTCACTGCTGTGTGTGTGCACTTTGGATGGGATAAATGCAGAGCACTAATTCTGAGTACGGGTCACCATACTTGGCCACATGTCACTTCACTCACTTTCACTTTCCCTTTATATACAGTATATGTCCATATATGGCCATATATCATATTTCCGTATGGGTCTCAGAGCAGTTCCAGAGATTATGTTTATGTATTCATTTACTCATATAGTGAGGCGGCAGAAGCTAAAAAACATTGCAAGCATCATGCACACTTCAGCTTGTGTGTAGTAAACAAAACCGTGTGTCTATGCCATTCATTCACACAGAGACACACAGAACATGCAGGATTCATATTTAAATAGTATTTTTGTGGCTTAATATTCACAGAGCCTAGTCCATATCGCAATTTGATTTAAGTATACATACCTACTTTTTATTTATTTGTCCAAAATTTGACAAATTCCGTGACATTCAGCTTTCTACAGTAAATTCCATTTTTATGACCGGATTCCATGATTCTGTCCGCGTTTTTCACATCGTGGAAATCATAGGGTCCTATGTTTGTATTACTCATGAACTCAATTTCACCTGCCCAATCATAAAATTAAGGTGATGCAACTTCACTGAAGACTGGCTCTCAGAAAAGTCTGCTAGCAAGATGTCTGGAAAGACTTCAAGCAGTTAACAAACAGTAAAACAGGACTTCCTGCCACTTAAATGACCTTCAGATTCTCATTCAGTTACTTTCCTCCAAATGTATCTATGCCTTTAAAAAGTATTAAGAGGTATACTGGGAACTAGCATAACACTATATAAAACTTAAATAGCTACTTAGTTAAAAGTGATCTGCATTGTGAATTTTCCACATCAAAAGCATATGACCAGAGGTTTGAACTTCCATTCTCCATTGTTGTTATTTTTATACTCTTCCATTCATAATTTTCAGATGTTTTCATTGAGAGGTTCAGAACAGTGATATTATCGATAACAAACCAAAACTATTAAAACATTTTGGTCATTAAAGTAAAACTGAAAAGTAAATTCAAATAAATTAAATGTATTATTTCTAAAATTAGAAATGTTTCCTGAAAAACTGAAATATGAATTTAAGTACTAAAATGAATAAATCCTAAATAGAAATCCTTAATAGAAATATTCAAAACAAAAACTAATAAAAATGACAAAAACACACAACAAAATTGCTAAAACCAAAATGAAGTGAAACTGAAAATTCGAAATATTCATAAATACTATAATAGTATACCGTATATAATACTAAAATAAAATAACAGAACAACAGTACACATTCATAATGGAATGTTTCTGATGCTATATTACCACAACCCTTGATCTTTAAAGATGTTTTTATAGTAATAATAGACCCAATCATGGTCCTCATCTTCCAGCACTGTCTCCAAACCCTTTCATCTCAACATCTAACCTCTTTTTAAAAGAAATCACATCAAAAGATTATAAGATGTGATGATTAATGAGCCAGGTTTTCAAATATAATTTCCAGGTTTCTGTAGCCATTAGATGGACCAAGCTTTTAGGTAATAAGGCACTATAGCATTGTTGTGCCAAATGGCAACAGAGGGTGGAAATTTCAGTTGGACAAATGAAATTATCTCCAGCATGGCATGTCCCCTTTAGAAAGGAGGACAGTTTGGCTCACTGTTTCAGTTTATTTATTCATGTTTTGTTTTCTGCTCCAAGCTCATAACTGACATCAATGATGCAATCTGGTTGGGGGAAGCCTGCCTTGGTAAAAAGCCCCAAACACAATGGGCCGCACTGCATGAGCGAGAATGAGACATTTGGGCCAGAACTGAACGATGAGATACGGCTCATCCTCATATGCTACATTCGCAAAGTAGCCGAGATAAGCTAGTCAAGTGATAACAAAACCAAAACATGACAGAGAGGCACAGATTTGCTACATGATAATTTGTATGACTGTCCCAGGCCACCCAACATGTTCTTCAGCAGAAATTGATTTTCAGGAAACTGAAACTGCATTTGATAATATAGTACGGAAACATGCATGCAGCATCATGTCAGTTACTCATATTATAACAGTAAAACAAGCCTGCATATGAGTTATTCTGAAATCGGAGTGAGCTCAGAAAATATTCATTTTGAAACAGCCACGGTGACAACAATGACAACAACAGGAACACAGCCTCCCTTTAACGCAAGCTGGTTTCCTGATGTTCGAGTGTTTCCTGTTGCTCCACGAAAAGATTTCTCAGAGCTCCGGGACCACGGGATGGGAGGGGGTTTGGGAACGCAGGCTGTACAGGGTTCATCACAGCAGCCTACTTTAGTCATCAAAGGGGCAAAAAGTGCCAAGGCTCAATCAATATGAACCGCCAGAGGGGAGAGCCACAAATAACAGTCGGGGCTGAGGCGATACTGAGGGCCCGGGTAATGTGGAACGGAACCTGGGTCTTTGCTAAAGGAACTGGGGAGATATAGGGGCCAGACTAATGGAGAACACAATTAGGGATTTTAAGAGCCTTTGTAAAGTGATGATGACCAGTGAGACTGAACTCTGCTCTGATGACTGATCGCTGGGTCATTAAAGACCCTGCTTGTTTTCAAATCGTACAATAATACACACTGCAGACAGCAAGCTGACTTATTTCTCAATGTGAGAAAAATGTGAACCCAGTGTGACCATGTTAACCTCAGAAACATCTCAGTGAATGACTTAGCGTAAACTTGTTGCTGTTTTACAATAGCAATGAATTATTTAACAACAATAATTATAATTTATATATAATTCTAAGAATTTATACTAATGCATATCATAGGTATCTATATATCATTTATAATATTAAACATTCTCAATTTTTGGCATATAATATTATTTTATAAACATTTATTATATAATATTTATTTTTACATGTATTAAAATATTTGTGTTTGTTTAAATATTTGATAGAAATTTTTAATTAATGAATTATGTTGTTTACAAATCTCATTCATAATTTATTTCAATTATTATTTAATATTTATTTTTACATTATTATTATTATTATTATTATTATTATAGTAATAGTAGTATCAGCTGAATATTTAATTAAAATCAAATTGTTTTTGTAAGTGCTAAAAATGCAAGTATATGATCAAACAAACAAATAAATAAATAAAGTGACAGTGCCTTGAAACTTTCTCACTGGCCCTGGGTCAGGAGGCAGTCCTTTTGGTAATAATTCATGATTCATATTCAACCTCTATGGATCTCTCTTTCTTTTTCTTACAGTCTGTGTTATATCAAGACTATATGTGAAGAGATAAATGTGCAAATAATCTGCTCAAAATTAAATTTGACATCTGCTTTAACATCTCCGTGGCAGATACATGAGGCTCGTGTAAAATTACATAAGCAATCACAGACTATGTCCATAATTGCCAGCAAGCAAAATATACATTGTCATTCAATCCCTGATTACTTTAGGTTTCCAAACATAAGGAGGACGTGTGAACTGGCTGGCAGAGAAATTGCTTTGACGTTTTATTCCTGTGTTGCGGCCAGGGGTGTGAAGTAACGAATTACAAATACTCACGTTACAGTAATTAAGTAGTTTTGATCAGTAATTGTACTTTTTTGAGTAGTTTAAAAATTGTGTACTTTTACTTTTACTTGAGTACATTTTAAGTGATGTGTCGGTACTTTTACTCCGCTATTTAAAAAGCTTTAAATATAAAAAAACTTACTTACAGTCTGTGAGTCAGAACAGCCGGCATTGTAGTCTACTCTCCCAGGATCAAAAAACAGTCCTCCATAAAATGTGCTGCACACATCTGAATATTTGGGTTGAAGTGTTCTGGAACAGTGTTGTAAATACAACTTAACCACTGATTTCTAGTCGTGTCCATTTTTGGAAAGCCAAACAAAGTAGTTTCGCTTTCACAACGAAACACAGCATCACACACGGCGGCCTAGAGTGAGCAGAGGCCGGGGGCTAGAGTGAGCGGAGGCCGGCTTGAGGGAGCGGTGGCCAGTGGGCTAAAGAACGGCGCGGCGGGCAGGCTTGCGGCAATCAAATGTGACGACCCCAGGCTGGACTCCACTTTGTCAACAGTGAAAGCCGATCCGGCGATCCACAGCGCAAAGTTGTAGTATCCACTGGTCGCGGCGGATTTCTGCACATATATAAAAATGACTAAACGCGCTTCTGGGGCGCTAGCATTAGTTAAGAAAACACAAGGGAGAGGGCAGAGGCTTATCGGTGCTATGAGTGGCCCTGTTAATTCACTACAAATTAGCCCTGGCGTGTGCAGTGAAATAATCAGACGCTTGTTTGTTTGGTCAGGCTGCTGAGGGCCTTTATCTGACGTCTGAGCCTCTGCTCACGCTGAAACTCTCATCTGAAATTAAACAGCCGTTTACCAGGAAACGCCCTCATGGCTGTTGAAAACTACCAACCCCGACTTGGCACTTGTGTGCAAGTGCCATTCAGCATCTGGTGCATGGGCTTAGTTAGGTAACTTGAGACCCTTCAACCCATCAAATTCATCCCCTTGTTTCTAATGGAGATGGAAGGAGAGCTTTGGCCAGACATACACCTGAGAGTAATTTTTCACCCTAGTCTACTGACTTTTTCACTACAAATGGGTTTCTCTGAGTGAGGATATAATTGTGTAATATGTCCTGATTGTTGAGTCATTGGACTCTACGGTGCACGCTAAGGCCAAAAACCACAAGCGCAATATCATGACATAATTCTGAGCAATAACGTTTTATTTACATTAATCTAAAACCGGATGAGGTCATTATCGCAAATGTAACAGAACAGAATGGATTTCATTTTCACGGTGCCAGTAGATTTTCATCTCTGCGCCAATGAATGTGTGCCTGAATATGTTTAGATGAAAACCATCCCTTTATGACCCACTCAGTTTTATTTTATTTTTCTGGTTTTCACTTTATGAGGGGATTTGTCATTGTTTTTTTGCACTAAGAGCTATAAATCCATATTCATTAACTTTATAAACCTATTATAAAAAAAAAAAAATCCAAAAGTGCCTATTGCTACAGTTTAAATGATTTATAGGATGTGAAGGTTTGAATAATAAAAATGCAATCAGATCTATAGTTTTTGTGTAAATACCATTAGCAAAGAGTAACATACAAAACAAATACAGTGAAAGATGCTTACAAACACTACATTAACAAAAATATCTTTAAAAAAGCATTATTTCCACACATTGGGACTCAAATAATACCATGTCTTGTTTTCTCTGATATACAGTATATATGTGTGTGTGTGTGTGTGATAGATACTGTGTGTATGTATATATATATATATATATATATGTAGATCATATCAGAATTTTTATACCAAATCACTTGGTCTGAGTACATTTACTATACTCAGTGTTTTTTTTATTAACTAATTGGCCTCGTTTACTTCCTGACACTCCCTCCAACTTCTCAAATGTCTATATTTCCCAGGATACAGAACCCATTTAAATGTGGGTTAAATGTGCTTGCCAAACTACGCTTAATGCAATGTTTATCAGTCAGACACAATGCCGTTAAATTGTAAATTGAAAGAGTAGTTAATTAAGCTCCTCAGGTTCCCATGGATGGGAATTCGCTCTCTCAGTATGTGGAGTATTAGCACACAGACGTAGTTTAGTGCTTTTTACGGCCTAATCTGTCATTATGGCTTGGAAGAACAATAGTGAAACAGAGCTGTGCCACATTAAATGTGTCCCCTGTGTGTTTAACTATAATGCCTGAACAGCACGACAACTAACCATCAGAGAACACGCCACAGGTCTCAATCACTCCCCGACATTATGACCATGAATGCCCCTCTCACACAATGCCGTTATATTGCCATGAGGAAGAAAGCCTAGAGGAAAGAAACAAGAAGAAACATAAGTGAAAAAGCAGTCCACGCTGGTGCTGAAGCCCGCACAGCTTCACGGGACACATAAACGACTCAGCTTGCCATCGTGGAGCTTGGGACATGTGGCCAACATGCTTGTGTAAACAAAGACTTACTGCTCTTGCTTGCTTATTACATCTGTCCATCGGCGTTCTCGACTCGCTGTTTACATTGTTTCAGTGTTTAAAAAGTTTGGTGACAGCAGACACTTGAAATCGAAATTCACTCATTCAAAGGTTGTGACCCCAGCGTTGGCGGATTTGTGCAATCAACAAATCAGAAAATCTGTCATCGTACATCAGAACAAACTGAAGCTTAACACATTGCATATTCACACACTTAAACATAAGCTAACAACCCCAGAGGAGCAAAGACACAACAGCCACTGAAGCGTTCAAGTTGTACAGCTCAGCAAGGGAAACTTGGCACACACAATGAGTCAGCAGTAGACCGAAGCTGCGTCTCAGAGTTTGAGCTCTCTGATCCCTGGACTGGATTCTGCTTCTCTTGTTTCTCTGTATCCACCAGCATGGCCAACAGCACAAAGCATGTGGCATTACAATAAAATAACATTCACTAAAAATATATATACACGGTCTTCGATCATGAGCAACTTAGCAAATTTCAATATGAACGTGTATTTAATTAAAAATTTAAGACTAATTTCAAAAAAGTATTTACATGTGAAAAAAAGGTTTATATATCATTATTATAAATGTATTAATATATATATATATATATATATATATATATATTAATGTTTCTAGTACTATTTCTAAATACATATTTAAAAAATAATATATATAATATATTTTAATAAAAAAATAAAAAGTTTATAGAACAATACAATAAATTACAAAGCAATATGTTAATAAAATATACAATTTTAACAATTTTATTCTAAAAGGAATAGGACAAAATGCCTAAAAATAGATAAATATTTTATATTATAGTTTTTCTATTTGAGAATTTTAAATTTATCCTTTTTAGGTTTTTCAGTTATTTCAAGTCTTTAATTTTTTTTACTTTTAACTGATCATTTTTAATTCATTGATTTTAATTAATTTTTCTTATTGATTATTCATTCATTCATTTATAAAGTTTATTCTTTATTTATGTTTAAATGTATATGTTTTCCTGTAGTCCAGGATTACAGTGGTGGGATTGAGCACAATCCATAGAAATATGTGGCCATTAAATGCAATTAGATTACAGACTAACATTTGCTGGAGGAGTTTTAATGGTGGCGTTGGCCCTCGGTGAAGGGCAGGTTTGATAGGGGTATCGAATTAATTCAGTTCATTGGCTTTAGAGAGGAGCTAAACTGGATTACAGCTACAGGAGCACTGCCAGTGCTGCGGTTAAAAGCTAAATGTAGTAAACATCAAAACTTAGAATTGTATTTTTCACAACATGTTTCTTATTTGGGAAAATGCGCCTCAGACATGCACAAAAGCACATTCATATTTTTTCCGCTGCAAGTGTTTAAAGTTATCAAAATGATATAGTACACATTTACGTTCTTGTGAATAATTGATCTCATATAATCCTTTGTTAAATATATTTAATAGGTTTCAAATGGCTAAAGTAGCCTGTTGTTTTGCCAAAGGAATAGACTAGTAAGTAATATCTAAATGTTTAGTGTGCCACAACACTGAATACACAATTGTTTGTCTTTCTCAATAGTTACATCAAAATTGAAAAATTACATCTTATTTAGAAAAAAATGGAATGAAAAGTGAGTCTTTGGATCTGATCTGAAAACACATTGGTGTGATGTACTCATCAAGGCTTGTGTCTTATTGGACTCAGGTGGAAACAGATGTAATATCATTGACTAACCTTAAAATTTCCCTGCAAACGGATACAGCTGCGTGCCAGGCTCAGCATGCACATGCACTCTGTCAGACTGAGTTACGTCCAAAACTTTAAAAGTCTTTTCTATTGTTAAATGAGCACCTGGTTTCCATCCATCTCTTAGAAGAACTTTCAATAGATGAGAAAAAAACGAACCAATAAGCCGCTCCCCATGCTAGAGGCAGTGTGTAAATCAAGGTTACATGTCTCGGGTGACATAATGTATGTTTTTAGAATGGTAGCCATAAAACAATGTTTATCTCTGACTGAATGGCAAGAAGTACTATAATTATTTTTTCCTGTTTGTGTGAGATTATGTAATGTAGAATTCATTGATAGCATTAGATTATCTCTCAATAGACAAGTTCACTCCAAAAGTGAAAGTTATATTATTTACTAACCCTCATGTCATTCCAAACCTGTATGACTTTGTATGTTTGTGCTGCCCTCTTCTCAGTAATGAACGTGAATGTGGACCAGGAGCTTTCAAGCATTATAAAATAGTTAGCCATATTATCATTTTGTGTGAGGAAAAGACTGAAAATTTTGCTTGACAGCTGTGGTTACCATTCACATTCATTGTGTGGAAAAGAGCTTTGACATTCTGCTATAAAAACTCATAATTCATAGAAGACTAAAAGTCATACAATATGTGTTTAGAAAGCTATTTAGAGTAAATAATGTCACGAGGGTTATTTTCAGGTGACCTATACCGCACTGGATGTGGGTGAAGGTATGAAAACAGGTCAATGTGCTATATATGGAGCAGTGACAAATGTTATAGTAGGAGGCAGCTGACTAGACAGTTTTCTTCTAATTCTCTTTATTGTTTGTTTTAGAAACGTTACTTTCACTTTCACAGTTGGACCATGAACTAACAACACTGATAAGTGAACCAAACAGAACCAATCATGTTTATAGTTTTCCGAACGTGCTTGAGCATGTTTTTCTTTAAGAGCTCTTTATTGTCTCACTCAGCTTTATCAGCATCTACTTCAGTGGTTTTTGCAGCCTCATATATATACAAAGGCAGCTTATCCCAGCATGTTTTACAGTTGAAGCAGCATTTGTTCACACTCGAATATCTTGCTTACGGGTCTGTGAACCGTTTTATGTCTTTGGCAGCCGTGAGCTGTATTTACGATAAAATAGTGGAAAAATAAAAGCTGTCATCACCATCAACAGTCAAAGGCCACAAGGCTGGCACTGCAGCGCAGACAGACACAAGGACAAACAGAGGGAACGGCTTTGCAGGTGTCACACGATCACCTCTGATGGCTTTTTTTTCCACATGTTGCTCGGTCTGGAAATGAGATATATGCCTTCTGTCTTGATTTTCATACAGACGGAAAAGGCTTTCCGAAAGAATCTTGTTTTATTTATGCATTAAACATGACAAACTAATGGACCGGCAGTTTAGACACTGTGATATCCTGGATTCTTTTTCTTTCATTAATGTTTCATTGAGGCTGGTGCTACACGGCGGCAGTGAGAGTAAGAAACAGTGCTGTAATTGTGCATTGGGGTCCATTTGAATAAATAAGTGCAACTTCTGCATGCAATTTAGAATTTTTATGCTGCAAAATAAATCATTTTGATCTCTATCCCAGCATATTTTATGGGTGGTCTAATATAACAGCTAAATATTTAGTGAAATATTTTGCACATTTTCAAAAGGTGTGACCATTTGGGTTACAGTGGGAAGTCGTGGCCTAATGGTTAGAGAGTCGGACTCATAACCCAAAGGTTGTGGGTTTGAGTCTCGTACCGGCAGGGATTGTAGGTGGGGGGAGTGAATGTACAGCACTCTCTCCCACCTGCAATACCATGACTGAGGTGCCCTTGAGCAAGGCACCGAACCCGGGCGCCGCAGCATAAATGGCTGCCCACTGCTCCGGGTGTGTGTTCACGGGCTGTGTGTGTGCACTTTGGATGGGTAAATGCAGAGCACTAATTCCGAGTATGGGTCACCATACTTGGCCACACGTCACTTCAATCAATCAACTAATTATTAGCAGAATGCAGTTTGGGAGCGATAATGCCACTCTGCACACACTAACAGGGTTATTTATGTACCCGCCCTGTCTGATCGCAGCTCTGGACTGCACCTGGTCCCCCTCCACTGGCTCGCTAATGCCAGCTTTCCATTGTCCTTCCATTCCATTTGGCCTGTCTTTCTACAATGCACCTGCATAGTACAGATGGAAACAAACAGAGGCACTGGGTGGCCTTCTCTGCATAAAACCATTTCATAAACATCTCTCATCTGGGCACTGTGGCAACAGGGAGATTAATCCATTTGTAAAGAGAAAAGTGTGACAGACACATACACATACTAATCATGAATGGATTTGACTGAAACACTGAAAACACAGAGATTAATCATCAGACTGAGAAATCTTGCCCAAAGTAGTGCCAATATGGAATGAAAATGGAAGAAATATGCAGTATTTGCATTTGTCCAATCAAAAAATCTACTCAAGGCAAAAACCACCTTGAAAGTTTGTTTTTTTCTTGTATGTCATTATGAATCTTTTTGGCCTTCTTACTGAACGTACACTCTTATAAAATTGTGTATTTCAGTGTAAAATGTAGGCTGGCACAATTACAATTTTAACTATATCACTAAAAATGGATGAAAATAACTCAAGTCAACATTTATTCATCTACAGACTCAATTGATTGATACTCAAATGTATAACATTAATATACACAAGTGTATAATACCTACACTGTAAAAAAAATAGTCATTTTTTAAAGAAAAAACTGTCGGCTGTAATTGTAATTCTGTAGAAATACAGTAAAATATATTTACAGAACAACCTGTAAATATTACAGTTTAAAACTGTTATTTACAAAAAATTTAGTAATTATCAGAGAATGAAAGAAGGAATTATCAAGGCACGCTGCTACTGACATATACTGACAACTACCATAACAGGTGATAAAGCAAAAACCACAAGAAGAATCAAAGTTCATCACAAGTAGCTTTTCCACAAGCTGATGTAAATAATAAATGTATCATACACAAAAATACAAAACACCATCATGGTAAAACACATGGCACAAAAATAAAGTGATAAATATTAATAAAGTAGCATAAGACGCAACATAAACCACTAATGTACTTAAGTGATAACAAAAAAACTATTTAAAAAACACAATTATTTAAACAAAATGGGTTTCATTATAAATTATACAGTAAGACTTTTTCTTTTGGACTTCTAAAAATTAAATATTACATTTAATAGTTTTACTGTAAAATTACATGAAATGTTAGGTTTGAACAGCTTTTCTCCGTAAAAGACCCATTTTAACAGCATTTTAACAGTCTTTTAGAGTTAAAGGACAGTTATTAATTTTTTACATATTTTACATATATTATAACTATTTTACTTCCTCTAATCAACCTCTTAATTTTAATAATTAATTTATATAGTTTAAAAAATAAGCATGGTCTTTATCACAGTCACAAAGCATGATGGGTAATAGGAGAACCACACACATTTTTTTAATTGCATTTTTTCAATTGTATTTGTGTTTTATTAATTTCTAAAATTACTTTACATTTTTTAAATATTATTTTAGCCTAAATTCATTTTGATTAGTACTTATTGCTTAAAGACTTTTAACTTCAAAATGCTTAAGTACTTTCATACAATTTCCTAGTGCTTTTCCACTTCTATCACCTCTGTATATTCTTGATGAAGAACAGCAGAAGGGCGTCCTGAAATGGATCTGTGAGGACCTCAATGAGAGATTCAACACAGGCATGCCCAGAGGCTTCAACTACCACAAACACAGTAATGCAAACAAAAACATATGAGTATACGCAGTTGTATATGTGCCAAGATATATGGTCTACATCTGAGGAAAAAAAAAAATGCTCTTTTGGCCCGTATTTCTGAAGGGTGAGGAACCGCCCCGTGTAACACTGAACAGGGATGACCAACGTCACATTCCTGTCAGCCACTGGCCAGTACTCCGATACAAAGCCTTCTGTAAGTCTTTTCCTCTCTATTACCACATAAATGTTTGGGTGAAAGCAGTTCTGCGAAAACAAACCGTGCCATATTGAATCTTTTTCATCATGACAGCCATCCAGATGTGTGGTCAGAAACATGAGAATTCAAAAAACCGTAGGAAATCATTTACAGGATGGTCTATTTAATGTCATATGCCTGTTTGATGTGAATTTGTTTCAGTCATAACTAATAGTCTTCAGCACTGTTCACATTTTAAATATAAATCCCAGGACGGTTGTGCACCTGATTGCTGATCACTCTCTGGGCTTCAACAAAGCAAAAACCACCCTCTGCTCACATGACCTCATGTGGACCTACTTTCATGTTTTTCTGAGAATGCCATGAGATCTTTAGCCAGTAATAATAGAGCCAAGCTGAAAAGGAGTTTTGAATTGATGGTTTTATTGTCCTTGACATTGCACCATACAGAGGAATGCAGAGAAAGACTGGTTTACTAATATTGGACAGCAGGATGAATTACCCTTCTTTGTTTTAACACAAAAAAATTTGCAGTCCTGTCAAAATGTAAAATGTTGCAAATGACATGACTTTCTAATCTGACGCCAATTACAGTCTGTTTTTACTAGTATCAAAGGTCCATCCTCTTTTCTTAAAATGTATGTTATCTGAATTCGGTGTGATTCTCACAACACATAAATAACCAAAAAGTTTCATGGCAGTTTTTGGACATGCCTCCATGATAATGCAATTTGGACATTTTTGGATATGTAAATCATTCACTACCATGGTATTACCATTTGATCATTAATGTGCTGTGGTACAGTTACAGTACTTTTGTGTGTGTGTGTGTGTGTGTGTGTGTGTGTGTGTGTGCATGTTTATGTGGTTTATGAGGACACAAATTTGTATAATAACATGGGTATGACATAGGTATTACAACGAGAAGGTGATTTATGAGGCCTTTTTCAGTGTTCCCGTAATTCAAAAGGCTTATAAATAATTCAGAATGAGTTTTTTTGAAAATCTAAAAATGCAGAAAGTTTCCTGTGAGGGGTAGGTTTAGGGGTAGGGTTGGTGTAGGGCAATAGAAAATACGGTTTGTACAGTATAAAAACCATTATGCCTATGGAGAGTCCCCATAAACCATAAAAACAAACCTGTGTGGGTGTACTTGTCCCCACAAGGATATTAAACCTGAAATTTTTGACATTGTGGGGACTGACCTGCGGTTCCCACGAGGGAAAAAAATATAAAAAATAGCAAATTATGTTTATCTGAAAATGTAACAATGCAAACAGGTTTCCTGTAAGGGTTAGGGGATAGAAAATATTGTTTGGTCAGTATAAAAGTAATAGAAGTCTATGGAAAGTCCCCACAATTCACAGAAACAAGTGTGTGTGTGTGTGTGTGTGTGTGTGTTTGCGTGTGTGTGTGTGTGTTTGTGTGTGTGTTCGTGTTCAATAAAAATTCAAACATTCCACCATAATTCCGTTCAAATGCTTGGGGTTGGTAAGATTGTTAAATGTTTATAAAGTCTCTAATGCTCACCAAGGCTCCATTTATTTAATCAAATATATATATTGCCATCCAAAAGTTTGGGATCAGTAAGATTTTTAATGTTTTTTTAAATAAAGTCTCTTATGCTCATCATGTCTGTATTTATTTGATCAAAAATACTGAGAAAAAAAAGTAATATTGTGAAATATTATTGCAATTTAATAATATCTAATCCAATCTAATATTGGTTTTCTATTTTAAAATATAATTTGTTTCTGTGATGCAGCACCGAATTTTCATCAGCCATTACTCCAGTCTTCAGTGTCACATGATCCTTCAGAAATCATTCTAATATGCTGATTTATTATCAGTTTTGAAACTGTTGTTACTTAATAATTTTTTTTGGAAACTGATATTTTTTTCTTTGATTCTTTGTTGAATAAGAAGTTAAAAAGCAGCATTTATTCAAAATAGAGATCTTTTCTAACAGTATAAGTCTTTACTATCACTTTTTTTATCCATTTAACACATCCTTGCTGAATAAAAGCATTAATTTCTTTAAAAAAAAAAGAGAAAAAATGTACTGGCCCCAAACTTTTGAATAGTAGTGTTATATTGTAACACAAAATTTATATTTTGAATAAAAACTGTTCTTTTTAACTTTTTATTTATCAAAGAATACTGAAAAAAGTATCACAGGAACCCAAAAATATTAAGCAGCGCAACTGTATATATATATATATATATATATATATATATATATATATATATATATATATATATAGGCGTCTCTCTCTAAAT
>NW_015506012.1:293096-339369 GCF_001515645.1 Sinocyclocheilus grahami
GACATTCTAATTTATTGAGATGCACCTGTATATATATATATATATATGTGTGTGTGTGTGTGTGTGTGTGTATATATATATATATATATATATATATATTAAATATTATTACAGTTTTCTATTTTTCCATTTCTTAGCTGAATTTTAGCAGCCATTATTATTTAAATCAGCATTTGGTGCAAAAGAAAATGTTTTCAGTGTTAAAAACAGTTGTGCCACTTAATATTTTTGTGGAAACAGTGATACTTAAATGAGTAGCATTCATTTGAAATAGAAATCTTGTTTTATTGTCACTTTTTGAAAAATAAGATGCATCCTTGAATAAAAGTATTAATTTATTTCACAAAAAACTGATGCAATACAATAGAGGCCTTTCTGGTAATTCATGCACCTATGTCTGTAGTATTTCTCTACAAGATTCCAAAGAGCAACATTTCATGTACATCACAGTCCAGTGTACTCAGATCTAGACAAGACTGCTCATGCAAGAATACAGAAAAGCAGACAAGGTCTCATCTACCCTGTGATTCATAATTGTCCTCGGGGGGTTTCAGATGCTACCAAAGGAGCCCCCTAATGCCCCTCTGTTGATTATCTGGAATTTAGCCTTTAAGCAGTACTACAAGGTGTTATACAAATGCAATGCAATTACAGAAACAGTGCTGAGAGATGTATTATGAGATAAAACAAAAAGCAGGGGAAAATCAGCCCATCATTCCCCTGGGGTTATGATGTCTGGAATGAAAAAAAAAGGAAACTGCTTGCTGATGTCAAAGAAATAAGGAGAGACTATAACTAGAGCCAGAAACAAAGCTTGGTTTTGCTTTGTTGACAGGCAAGGGCCCTGCTCTATATCGGAGGGCATATCCACTCCCTGTCCCTTGGCAGCTTCACAGCGGACCCACAGTGTTCCTAAGAAAACAAACTAAGTGGCTTTTGCTTTTGTTTATGTATAAATTTGTGACACAATGACATCATACCACTCCATTGTGCAGACAGAGAGATAGCTGTGTTTTTCAAAACCTAGTGTGATACCTAGGAAGCAGCATTTGAAGGTATTAGTCATGATACAAAAACTGTATAAATAACTGGTTTTAACCAAATTCTTAAGCAAGATGTATCATTTGGGGATGCACCACAACAGTTAATGAAAAATAAATCAAAGATGACAGAAACGTATTTCATTAAATACTAAACAGTTCAGTTGAATAAAAAATGTATAACTTGACTAATTTTTTTTTGTGTGTCATTTTATTCATATACATATGTACCATTAGTTTTAGAACACAGCAGCATTTTTTATGCAAAGATGCTCTCATTCTTAAACAAGAGGTTTTAAAACTGGGTTCTGGAAGGCCACAAGATAATTGAAAAAAATAAATAAAGTAAAATTAAAAATAAGATAAAATTAAAAAAAAAATATTAAAGTAATAAAATAAATAGTAGGTCTAAAAGTACAGTTCTAAATATTTTAAATATTTCCCAAATCTTATTTTACACATTTATTAATTTGTACAGTATAGATCTTTATACATGGTCTTTATACACAAAAAAACTGCCTTTTAAATTTTACAATAGGGAACATAAGGATGATCATATTTGAGGGTCCATGGCATTTAAAATGAGTAAAACAAGGCAAATGAATTACAGCATTAAAGGGAAGTAGACTGTTAAAGCACATCTGGAATCTATAATCCATTTTATGAGAAGCAGAGATTGTTTTCATTTTTGTGTTGCACATATTAGTTATATTTGGTGTAACTGGCGCTAGAGCCAAGTTGCTTTCACAGCCAATCTTTATGTTCAATATAATATATGTAGTGACTGTTTCTCTCTGTGCCCTGGCCAATATCACTCCCTCTCCCATAGGGGATATCCATGGGAACTGTGCCCCTGTTATCGGACCCCCACAAAATGTGGCACTCACAGAAAGGAAATGAGACAGAGGGAAAGGCCAGGTTGGGATGGGGGAAGGGGGTAATGACAGGAAAGCAGCTATTGAACCAGCTTTAAGGCCACAGCATCCTCAGAAACTCATTCACAAAGAGCATGGCTGGTTCGACGCCCATCAATGTGGCTTTGTCAATGAAGAGACACAGCTGATAGGCTGGATGGAGAAGTCCATGAAGAGTCTATTTTTTCTTATGTGGGGGCGAAACCACAAGAGACGAGCACCAGAGAACCGCTGAGACCCAGTCAAAAGACAATCGTCTCTTAGAAATTAGTGCTGCGTTTGACCCAACCAGACCAAATGCCCTCAAGTAACATGAATGATCTGGTTTGGGCCTTCATCTGCAGAAGAGGACCATTAAAGCCTATGCCATTTACTACAACAAAAGTCATCAAACGCAGTCATTAAACAGGAAATTACCTTGCAATTACCCAGTGCCATTATGTTCGGTATTTTCTTCATCTGAGAAAGGACAGAACAAGAAATGGCCTCACAAACAACAGGCCTAAACAGACATAACAAAGACGGCTTTGAAGGGAAGGGGGTGGAGTCATTCTGGAGAAACACCTGCTGGAAAACAAGACACAAGGAAGCCGCATTTACAGGATGAGTGATGACGCTCTGGAATAACTTCCATGTTTGATGCATCTCACAAAAGCCAGAGCCATGACGAAGATATGCTCTTCCTGATAAGAGGTTTCAGTCTGACATTTCTACAGTTGTTGTGAAGTGAGATAACAAAGATTCTGGTAAAAGATGCAGACGATACAGGTCTTTTGAATCTGCCATGTCTCAGTAAGTAGGACCGATATAGACAGGACAGGAATGAACAGGAAGTCAGAAAACAATTATTTTCGCTTTATAAGTCAGTAGGAAAAAAAAAAGAATTGTGAATAAAGAGGATCTCAATAACACTGTAAATGCTGTCCCATTCATTTCAGCTAACATCCATAGTAATCAATAGCCACACAGTCGGGCTCTCTGAAAAACACTTTCTGTCAGTCGTATAGCATTAGTGACAATACAATTCCATCCATTAAAAGGTCTATACCTTAAGTGATTAAAGGATTGGGATTTTACTAGTGAACGGATCACTTCAGTGCCACAAAGGGAGGCACCATATTTGATTACTCATACTACTGTTGAGTTAGGTGTCAATCAACCTCTGTGGAGTTTATATGAGGTCAGGATAAGTATGTTTACATGCACTTTAAAAGTCTGATTTCAGTCTGACTAAAGCAATCATTTGTCTTTTTTTAAAATGACACGTAAACACTTTAGTCAGACTGAAATCATCTGGTTTTTGTGCAGTCAGGCTAGCAGACCTAACTGTAACTTGGCTTAGTCTAGCATGTAACTGTTATTTTAGTGTTATTTATATGCTATTATGATATTTATTCATATTTTGAATAAGCTTTTAGTTTTATATTTTGAGATTTCATTCTAATTTTTGTTTTAATTTTTTTGTGCTTTCAACATCTTTATAGTTTCTGTTTTTTAACTGATTTTTATTTCAGTTTTAGTAATTTTAGTAGGCTACTTAAACATGTTTCATACGTTTTTTTCAGGGGTTTCTTCCCATTTAATAATTACAATTAATTTTATTTCAGGTTTATTTCAATAACAAAAACTATTTTAATAGTTTCTGTTAACAATAACAACACTGGTATGTAAACATGTTAATCAGTCTGGCATTGTGTAACGTTGGGCTCGGAAAGAAAGAGGTGATGCGCTACACCTTTAATCCTTTAAATATTTGATTAGACATTGTGACAGTATGCACAAAACACTACACAAAACACACTGTAGCTTAAATGCACGTGATGTTATACCATGTGTGTTCTACAGTTGCAAAAATATTTGTGAAGCCTTCAAAAATAGCTCAATTCAACTTAATGTATTTAATACATCTGTGAAAAGTATAACTTAAGTATAATGTTATAGTTTACTCAGATATGCCACTGTAGACTATTTTAGTACTGAAATGTATAAAGCACCCATAACTTGTCATTTCTGTCCACTTTTCCTCCACTGTGCTCGCATGCAAGATCAGAGTGTTTGTTTCACCCAAAACCCCAATGGCTTTGGAGAGTGGTTCATAAAAACTCACCAGCATATGTTATGAGCTCTATATGCATGTAGGAAGCGGTGTGTTTGCTGTTGCTTTCCAACCATCATTTCATTTCCCAAATGTTCTGTGTCGCATTAACTAAGAAACAGCTCTGCTGGTAAACATCAAGGCAGTTGAGCAAGTACACTGTATGTGTGTTTAATGAATTTCTCTCACCCTCTTAAATTAGTTCTTCCATTCATACATATATTTATTTATATATACACATGTAAACAGGGAAACCAGACAATCTCACAATCTGAGAGGGTTTGTTTGTGTGCATGTGCTTGTGTATTTGCAGATGTCAGAGTGCAGCTGATGAGAAACTCCATCAGTCAGGTCCAAACACCCACCAATTTGCTGTCCTCTCAGAAACCAGGAAGCAACAAAGCTCTCAAGATCAATGAGCATGGCAGCAACAGGAAGAGGAGGGGCCATAGCTGCCCAATGACAGCCAGGCCTCAGGGAGCAGCAACTGACGCAAACCAGGAAGCCACCTGATGTGACTGGGGTCAGATAAACGCAACAGCAGCGGCCGCGGAAGAACAGGTGCTTCCTCCGAGCTCGCTCCCTTCTTCGGCCATGTCAGACTAGGCTTTTCCCAGCCTGTGTGTGTGTGTGTGTGTGTGTGTGTTTGAGCGGAGCTGTTAAAGAAACAGCATCCTCGGGTGGGGCGAGACGAAGGACAGTGCACGCACACAGGCCAGGAAACACCACACAACCCCGGCTGTTTTTGTTTTTGTTCACCCGTTCTGTTTCTATATACATAATATAAACACACATTTACTTTCAGAAAAAGACAAACTTGGTCAGGTCTCCTCGTCAAGGGCCCAAGCTCATCTGCTCATAATATAGACACTTGACAGGAGCTCTGCAGCCGTGAACATCTGTGTTTAATTTGAATGAAGCCTATTATATGCAGACACCCAGGGAAAACTGAGTCAAGGGCCATGGATACCTACAGTATACACCATATATATGCAATATATATCTATACACTGTCAGAAAAAACAAATGCTTTTAGCTTGTCAGTGCACAGTACCTAGTTTGCACCTAGTTTGAGGTCAATATGATTTAAAATCTTTTTGAAAAAGTATTTTGCCCACCAAGGCTGCTCTTATTTGATCCAAAATACAGTAAAAACAGTAAAATTGTGAAATATTATTACAATTTAAAATAAATGTTCTCTATTTGAATCTATTTTAAAATAGATCATTTCTGTGATGGCAAAGCTGAATTTTCAGCCGCCATTACTCCAGTCCTCAGTGTCACATGATTCTTCAAACATCATTCTAATATGCTGATTTGGTGCTCAAGAAACATTTCTTGTTATTATCAGTTTTGAAAACAGTTGTGCTGCTAAATATTTTGGTCCCACTTTATATTAAGTGGCCCTAATACCTGTGTACTTACATAGTAACTAGATGTGTACGTAGTATGTAACCACAGTGTAAATACACATTGGTACATAGTATCTAGAGCTGTAATATTTCTGTAACTACACACATGTAACAACCCTCCGAATGGTTTGTGTAAATACAAATGTGCAACAGGACATATATAACTTCATTTTGTAACAACAATATGTATAAGAGTAATTGGAACAATTTGATCCAGGGGGTGGAGATGGGTAGGTTTAGGGATATGTAAAGTGGGAGGATCTCAAGTTGGTGGAGTTGGTGCACCACTGTAATACCAATGTACTTGTAACTCCTCAGGAACTGTCCACTTAATATATAGTGTGTAGCATTCTGGACACCAACCACAATTTATATGTAAAGCCTAACTTGCTGGCCGCTGCTGTGTAACATCAGAGTAATTACATGGTAAATCCATAGGAATTGTTTACTTAATATAAAGTGTAACACGTTCTTTACCAAAAAGTGCTGTTAGTCCTGTTACACATTTGTACTTTCATTACCAAAAAGTGTTGTTGTTACCAATGTCCTGTTACACATTTGTTTTTACACATACCATTCAGTGGGTTGTTACATATGTGTAGTTACACAAACATTACAGCTGTAGATACTATGTACTTCAGGATTATTTGATATAGGTTTTTTATATAATTTAAAAGTCTTTCCTCTCAATTTTGATACATTTAATGGTTCTCGTTTTACACCTTTTTACTTTTTTTATCAAAAAATGTTGTTGTTACCAATGTCCTGTTACACATTTGTTTTTACACATACCATTCAGTGGGTTGTTACATATGTGTAGTTACACAAACATTACAGCTGTAGATACTATGTACTTCAGGATTATTTGATATAGGTTTTTTATATAATTTAAAAGTCTTTCCTCTCAATTTTGATACATTTAATGGTTCCTTGCTGAATAAAATCAATATTTCTTTCCAAAGTATCTTACTGACCCCATAGTATATATGGGACCACATATATATATATATATATATATATATATGTACAGTTTTGTGTGACCCTGGACCACAAAACCAGTCTTAAGTCACTGGGGTATATTTGTAGCAACAGCCAAAAATACGGGTCAGTAAAAGTATGGGTCAAAATTATTGATTTTTCTTTTATGCCAAAAATCATTAGGACATTAAGTAAAGATCATGTTCCATGAAGATATTTTGTAAATTTCACACAACTTTAAAGGCAGTTTTCTCAATATTTAGATTTTTTTTTGCACCCTCAGATTCCAGATTTTCAAATAGTTGTATCTCGGCCAAAAATTGTCCTGTCCTAACAAACCATACATCAATGGAAAGCTTATTTATTCAGCTTTCATGTGATGTATATATCTCAATTTCGAAAAATTTACTCTTATGACTGGTTTTGTGGTCCAGGGTCACACGCACACATATATATTACATAGATAGATGGGGGCAGGCAAAGTCAGTGTCCATACGTGCTGATTGCATCGCAGAATAAAACAATAGGATGATGAGAGCAGAGGATTTGAGGGGGGGCCATCTGAGTCATCTGAGTCAAATGGAGGCACGTATGTAGCCTCTCCATGGCCTTATGCACACATTTGGAACTCATTAAACTCCTGACCTGAGAACAGCGCTACAGCTGAAGACAGACCACCACAGCCGAATCTATCCTCATAGATGAGACTGTTTCCTGACCTCACTGAAAAGTCAGAGCTCATGTGCAAGTGAGTGGGAATGCCTCAAGCTGCTGATTGGATCCACAGACCCCTCCGGCCTCCACTCTTAATAATTGCTTGAATGCCACAAGAATTCATACAGATGTGTTTTACCAGAAAAAGGTATATATATATATATATATAGGCTTAATATTTATTAATTTGAATATATACATTTATATAAAATAAATATAAATTTGGCATAAGGAAATCATATGCACCAAGAACGTTACATCTGTAAAACTTCCCAGGTGACAGTACATATTTTAGCTGAACATTTAGCTGAACAGGCAAAAAAAAGGCTGCCCTCAGGAACAGCTAACCGTTTTTCATGATAAGGATTTTTCATTGTTTTTGCAACAAGACAGCTTGAGTGAAAAAAATATCCAGCAGCCGAGTGGCTTAGTTATTTCGCGGTGATATAATGCCCGTTCACTCTTTGTTGTGTGGGTGTCAGTTGGCGGCTGTCGAGGGGGGGCACGAGTAGTGTTGCCCCTTTGTTTGTTTTCAAAGGCTCATAAACAGTCTGCATAAACCGATAGAAAAAGGCCTGCTTCCCTTTTGCTCTCTGTGCGGCTGATTCCTCGTTCACACTCCTTGGGCCCTACGACTATGGGATTGTTTTGAGCTGTCCAGCGAGGAAGGAAGCCAGTGTGAGAAAGTGGCTGTTTTTTTGGAGTGGACAGGATTTGGCCTCATCTCGCGCGGTTCCTCTTTTCGCCGGCTAAAACAATGCAGTGGCGTCACACCCCTCGACTGGTGCTCGGCGTTTCACATGGAAAAATGTTCCCAGAATTCCGCTCCCAGGCTCAGAGGTAAGGCTGGGAATGGAGGGAGGGAATAGAGAGCAGAGGAAATAGAGAGCGAAAGAGGGACAGGAACAGAGAAAAAGCGAGAGACCTGATCAGAATTAACCAGCGGTCACGTGTCGCGGTGAGTCTGCGTATCCATGGTAACGCTCCTCTCAGCCTGAGCCTGTGGAAAAGGTGCTTGACTTCCAGGAAGGTGGTATGCGGAGCAGCGATTAAACACACCTCGTCGTCTTTGAGGACCTCCAGTGGCTCCTGCGCCTTGCTAAATACAATGTCCCTTCTTCCCTCATCGAAAAACAACAAAATTTGTGTTTTCTTTCCATGTGCCGTTGCCACGCAAATTTCATTTCTAATAGGGGGAAATAAAGTTGGACCGGGCATGGCTGAGCATGCCTGGAACTGCTTAATGAGAAGCAAATGAGGCTGAGTTCGACCTTGAGCTGACATCCCTGCCAGAACTGCACACCACAGCCAAGCCTCTCTGTATTTGCACCAGTATGGCAAGGAACTGGGAAATAATGAAATCATACAGCCATCTGCCCAGGATCCGTCCTAATACTGCTGCAGATTAATAAACAACCAATTCAAATATTGGATTTGTGAAAAACTGATCAAGATGAGAAGATGATTAGTCTGTCCAGAAAGTTTGATCAAACGGAAATGGGCTCAACAGCAAAACAAACAACAGAAAAGTCCAAGATTGCCAATCATGCTTATGAAATCAAATAAGACCACGTCATATTAGCACATTTCTCCCCCATTAACAAACATACACACTCACAAACATCTTGAGGTAGCAAACAGGATGTAGAAATAAATCTGAATATATTTATATAGAGGAATATACAATATTATGAATATATTAATAAGTAGAATTAAAATGACATTCAAAGAAATTCATATGTAAATGTATTCTATGAACAAAAAACACTTGTGACTTTGTTGTTGAATATTGCTGTGACAAAGCCTGTTTTGAAAAAAATAGATAGATAGAACGATAGATAGATAGAGAATTCTATAGATAGATAGATAGTTCTTTAGAACGATAGATAGGACAGTATCAGATAGATAGATAGATAGATAGATCGATAGAAAGAAATTCAGAATTTTGCACAACGCTGCAACAGCACTGTAGTCTCTTTCTAACAATCAGCACAGCAACAGATGCTGGGAAAGACTGGAGCTCATGAGAGCAGATACATCAGCGCTGAAATGTGTGAAACACGGAGTGGGATGCGTGCCAGCCCGCCCGTCGTTAATGCACCCCCAAATACACCCCTTTGTATGTTCACACGGGCAGCCAAAAGCACCATGTGTTTTCTGTGTTGGCAAGGGCTCTCACGTGTGGGGGTTATGGAGGTGTTATCATACTGCATCGCTAACATTTGGTGATAGTGGGGTATCTTTCCTCTGTGGGCCTGCAATTACTACTGTTCCTCCCGCTGCTATTTAAAGGCTATAAGATTCACTACAGCACCACACCATGAGGCTAAAGAACCAAACAGACAGAGGGAACATGGTAGGCAGCAGGCGATGAGGGTGAGAAGCGCGGAAGATCACAGCCAGCGCTCGGCACAATAAAGAAAGAGACCTCATGTGAGGGCTCAAAATAATCATCACGCAGATGTTCCTGTACGCAACCTCCTGTGTTAGTAACAGGACCTAATGGTCAAAGCGTAAGGATGTGAAGCTTCTCAAAAACATAACACGCAGGAAGCAGCACTAGGAGATGGAGGAGGGGGAAAGGAGTTGGAATGAGGCAGAAGAGGAAGCTGACTCAACATTGCATGGAAACAAGGTCTTATTGCTCATTTGATTAAAAAAAAAAGCTTAAAATCTAACACTATTAGCCCTAAATGTATACATGGCTGCCCTAAAAATGTCATAGTGATACCAGGCACAGGTGTTGACAGAAGTTGTCTCTGAATATTAAATGAAGGCCGGGTTTATCTTCAACTTAATTTGGAAATTGGTGGATAATGAAAACATTTAGACAACAGAAGTTGAATTAATGATGGTGTTATACAGCCACTATTGTGAAGACCATAAACATGCATTGAACAAGGTAAAGATCAAGTTGCAGATTGAGTACACACAGCTGGCAGATGTATAGTACTGTATGTGTGCGAGTGTGTGTGCTAGAGCATGCGAGTACCTTCTGACACGCATTCCAAAAGCAAACGTGACAAGAGCCCTTTAAAAAAAATAATGATTAAATGCCATGGCCTGTTGAGTTTTATGGCGCTGGGGGCTCAAATAATGTTGTGATTGATTTCAATTATAACCGTTTATGATTAAACTATCTTTTCATGACTATTAAATTGGATAAATTGTGAGCCAACAAAAATAAAACACAGCAATGTAATTATATATAGCACATTTGCCAATTTATCAAACCACAAATAAATAAATAAACCAACGCACAATGGCTCGTAGCCTAGGCTCTGTGCTATTGTTTTCAACCGTTGGGCCAAAAGTGTCTGTTTTGAAAAGGAAATAAAAAAATTGCCCCTTTTCCTATAGCAAATAATAAAATGCACCTAACTATATAGTTGTGCATTGTTAGGGGAGGGAAAATAATTAGGCTTATCGACGTAACAGGATTTATCAACTAATCAAACATAGAGAACATTTCCCATATTTAATATTTTGTTGTTGATGTCAAGGGCCATGAATTCTCTACAGTATTTTGGCACAAATTCTGTCATTAGACAGATGCCAACATGGAAAGTTTGCTTGACATGCCCTCATCCTCAAACCATGAACAAAACTACACAACTACACACTGCCAAAAAAAAAAAAGAATCCAGGTTATTTTAAAATTAAATACGGGTTTATTTGCAACATGGTTTGTGTCACTTTTTTGGCTTTCAAGAGCACGAAACCAGTGGAATGACATTTAAAGAACAAAATAATTATTTTTATTTTAAATCAGAAAATATATTATCAGTTTTTATTAATATTTGTTATTTTTAACATTTATAAATACATTTTTGCTTACAATAATAGAACTGTGCTGGGTTGCTACTTGATACCTAATGCACAGTCTGGGTCGTGAACAGAGGGGTCATGCCTATTCAAGCTGAGGAAACATGCGCCCCTCAGATTTTTGAGCCTAACATATTTTGAATGCAGCTTCCAAATACAAAACTATTTTTTTCATTTGATAATTAAATTCCACGATTGTTGTAGGTACAAAAAGAATAATTCCCCAAATCTGTCGTCTTTCAGTGATTTTCACAGATTATAATCTAAAACATACCACTTAGCCTAGGTGGGATTTTTATTTGGGTGGGGGAAATCAGTCCAAAATTTGACTAAATATAATTTTTTTGTGTTTTGTAAAAATAACTTTTGTGATCAACCAAAATCAATATGTCTTTGTCTAGGTAATATGTGTTGTGATGTTGCATTTCTTTGAAGGGCTAAAGAGAATACCAAAGAGACTAAAGCCCTAATTTTAAAATGTGCTGTCAAACACAGAAATAAGGTGCCATTTTAGACTTGTGGTGCTTATTTGTTTCAATGAGCTACAGAATATGTGGAAGCCTGAATCAATGCAGAATTGATATTCCTGATATTCGTTATATTCTGGAATAGCGACAGTAAATGCATTGTTAATGTATGTTTCGGTTTGGAATCATCATTTTAAAGTATTGGATCTGAAGACACTACATTCACTATTACAGTGAAAGATTAAGTCACTGGTGCCCCCTCAAAAAAAGGGTGTATTAAAGGGATAGTTTGCCCAAACATTTTGTCATCATTTACTCACCTTCATGTCGTTCCAAACCTGTATGAGTTTCTTTCTTATGTTGAACAGAAAGGAAGATATTTTGAAGAATGCTGGTAAACAAACAGTTGATGGTCCCCATTGACTTCCATAGTGTTTCTTTCCTTACAATGGAAGTCAATGGGAACCAACAACATTTGACCAATGTTGGGAAAACTATTCCTTTAAGGCCCTGGTCGTGAAGAAAAACCAATTGAGAACCACTCCTCTGAGTTTTAAAATAAGGAACAACATCCGACAGTGACTCCTATGAGTGGTTACCTTGAATATGGCCATAGACAATAAAGTGATGTCAAAGATGATCCCTGAACCAGGAAGGCCACAGTAAACAGGATGTTTCTCACCAGCAAGCTGCATCCCATATTTCAACGAAATCACCAGTGCGCAAACATTCCGAAAGTGAAGTTTTCGAATTTAAATATTAAATAGCACGTTGTACACAGGCGATGCTGAGAGTAATTGTCATCAGCGGATCCATTGTTTTGATAAAATTCAAGTCCGGTTTAGATCATGCGCATACAGTATAATTGTTTACTCGACCGTTCATTGCTCAACCTCCCAGACTCACTGTAAACAGTCAAATCAGCTGTGCCCAAACACAATGAGTAAGACCTCTGTGGTTTCTCAAGAAATTCAATATTTTGTTAGTCTTCGACCCGTTCTATAGGCTTATATGTAATGCAAACCACATCAAAACACATTACACTTAAACAGCCTCTGACCAAATCGCTTACACTCACTGCGTCCATGTCAATGCGTACATATGTACCCACGTTCACATCACACAGCCGCACAGTCAGTGCAGACAAACACAATGACACACACAGCTGTCTGGAGGCTGCAGATAAGAGAGGCAAGCTGTGAGGAGATGGGAATGTGAAGGGAATGGTAGGGGGAAGGGGTTGAGGAGGGAGGGCCTGAAGGATGAGAACGATCAGCTGTGAAAAGGCCAGACAGGTCCTCACAGCATTGTGGATGACTCTCACACGAAACTATTGTGGCTAATTAAATGGCTCCTTCATAAAAGCGCTAATGACTAAGATGGAATGACTCTTTCCTATTGTTTCCACTTCAATGAGTTGTATATCCTGCCGCAGGCCTCGCAATCCAACTGTAATTTGTGCAATAGATAGATTATTGAGATATACCATGGCCGGCAACAATAGTGCTGATAAACGAAATAATTCCCAGGCAATCCTTGAACGCAGGGACTGGCAAAAACATCGGAGGGTCAGTATAGACGGAACACCCCTTTCATTTCCCTAACGAGGCCACAATAGGAAAAGAGGCAAGGCCTTCTCAGCATTGTGTTCCCTGTGCGGTTCTCTGGGACATTGCAACCCTAATATGTACACACAGGATGTGGGACAAGTGACAAAAAGGTAGAGCCGAGAGAGCAGGTCAGGTGATTTTGGGAATTAGCTAAGAAGAAGGAATCACACTGTGGAGGTTTAGCACCTGATTATGCAAATCAGTTAATGGCGCGAATTTCTGATCTTGCAGGTCAGTCACACTTTTAGGAAGACTGCACTCAGGTTTGCATTTTAAAAGTTCAAGTCTGAAGCGAACCTGCCATTGCTAGCACCACACGCTACTGTTTGAGGTACAGAAACATACTAATGTGATAAAATGGACACAATTTTTAATTGAAAACAAATTTTAAAAGTTTACTGTCTGCTTTCCACACTTTACTGTTCAAACGTTTTGAGGTCTAATTTATTTATAAAGCCGAGAGAATATCTGAAATTGAATATCTGTAATGAACATATTGATTTAATTTTAATGCCTTGTTTTACTGGGCTGCAAATTTCTAGTGAGTAAGATGCTGTTTTTTCCACTAAAATAACATGCTCAAAGTGTCAGCTGTGAATAGTACAGTCAAGAACATCTATGTCTAAATGCATGACTCTGTGTTCACAAGAACAATGCATTAAACCCAGGGGAGTTATATCATACACATTATATCCTGAAAGCGTTTAGCTGCTGACACAAAGACAGGTGCTTGTTTGATGTGGATATAAAAAACACTCAGAAACGCAGATAATCAACTAGATCAGATCAGACAGTATGTGACATGTATAATCTACTGTACATATACACATAGAGTAGCAGTATGTGACCTGAGGAACATACACAATTGGGATATTCCTGTTGGTACATTTAACCCCCCAGTCCTGGGCCACCATTTCCCTCTTTACTTCCTCCAATATTTCCTCCCAACTCCCTCTGATGCATAGGAATTATATTAATACTAGACTTTGAGCTGGTATACCTTAAAAATCTCTTTACAATAGTCCTAATGTGACTCATAAGGGTTTTTGTTAACTGTGGGAAGTCATCATTAAATGCTTTTGTCTCCAAACTGGGAAGTTCCGGCTAGAACAGGATCTTTCCTGTTCCTTTAATGCCATTATACCTTACGCATTACATAACAGCATCGATGGGAACTCTGAGAAGATTGCAGCCAAAAATACTCCACCGGTCTATAGAAACAAGGTGGAGTAAATGATTTTGAATGAGCCTCCGCAATAAATCAATTAGTCAATACAACGGTTTTTATGATATAGTCCCATAGGGAAAAATGAAAGGGCAAGAGCTTATAGAAAAGCACAATTTAAATTTTGCTATTTTGTATTTTAAATGTATTGCATGTTCATATGATTAGCTCATACTACTGATTACATGCACAAAAACCTAAACCAAACCTAAAACATATGTAAGGAATTTAGTAGACTATAAGATATGTATGACAGCTTGCTTGAAATATTCAGGACAACTTTAGAGTCATGATTTTTCTTAACAAGAGTGAAATGTGAGAGCCCAAAGATAAGTATTTTTATGTGTTTTTAAATCATTTTGAAAGGCATAGAAGACTACACATACAAAACATCTGCTATGCTGTTGATTTACTGTCCAAGAGATGATGTGAATGTATGTACTGGTAAATAAAAAGTTATTCCGTTTCGACTAGGCTTCAAACTCAAAAGACCCATGTGCTGGTTGTTTGTACTTCTCCATGAAATGCAACCCATTTAAATATTTACATCCTAAACATTAATCAAGGTGCCCCTATCTCTGGTTGTGCTTCCAGACAAACAGCTGACTAAAGTGAAGATTGGTTATCGCAGCAGAAACAAAACCATGTCTGGAAATGAAACATTTTCCCTGCTATGACAATGTAACAGACTGTATCTCGGCGGCCTTTCAGATGAGAATGAAGTGTGCCGTTTCTGCAGTCACGTGCAGATGCACAGCACTTGGGAGATTTATAGTGAATGATAGTCTGGGTTTGTGTTTATCTGCTTGTTTTACGTGTTAACATTTCCCCAGGAGATTTTGTGATTGTTCAAATGGATTGTTCAGAATGGATTGTTCAAAAAAGTCCATGGGGCCTGCTTTCTTTTTCATTCACATGTGGGTCATGACATAAAAACCTCTAAGGGAATCCAAAAAATAATGTAAATAAAGTCAGATTAATGATCTCTTACAGCTAGAAAAATATGACATGCTCACTTAACATGCGTGAATTTTCAAATGTGGTTTGGCTGAATTCTTTTTCATAGTATTCCAACTGAGCCTGAGGGAAAGCTGTAAACTCTGGATGGAGAAGACTGACGGAGGTTGTTGTTTCTCTGTAAACATAGAGGGTTGGCTTGTGGCTTGGACTGTTAGTGAAGCAGCACTGCTTTGTTTTTATATCAACAGCAAGCTTTAGGTGATGATGCTGTCTCTAAACAACCACAGCGCTGGCATATGGTGTAATGATTTCAGTTAAGTCATATACATGTCTCTCCTCTTCTACAACTGTTAGTGTTACCCAATGACCCTGAACTGAAATAACACTGACCTTGGAAGAGTAATTGCCGAGAGTTGTGGCATCCCAAAAGGACTTCTTGGAAGTGTGAAGTTTTGAGCTCTCCGTTTGGATCTCTGTCAAACATGTTTGCATCAATGGAATCGGGTTTGTTGAACATTTTCAGGAGCAGGAAATGGTTCCTAAAAGAATAGAACAGCTTCGGTCTTACTGTTAATTTTGGCATTAGACCCCATGTGAACTTGATTCAAGACACTGGTTTAACAAAAATGCCTTGTTTTGCAATACTTCGAGATACTTGGCAAACAAAAAGTGAATTCTGCAAAAGCAGAAAAGATTTGGGCACAAAGAGCTATGGATTTAGTTGCTCTTTTAGTGAAAAACAGAAGCAACATTTTGAAGCAAAATACCATACTTTATGTGCTATTTTCCTCAGGCTACATCCTAATACCACTTTGAGCACCTTTCCACTGTAAATTATACTTATAATGAGATAGTTTGCTAGGTTACATGTCACTCAGGGAAGCAATTTAAACTACTCAAAAGTGCAAGAACAGTCAGTCATCTTTGAGCAGCCTTGGATTACATGCCTTGCCTTAGGGGAAGATGATGTGGCAGGCTCTTCATACTTCCCTGGAATGAGTTTTCAGCTCAGATCCTTATCCATGAAGATAAAGATAAAATAAAAGTCATGTTCAAATGTTCATTGTTCATTAAAATAAATGTTAGCCATATAGTGAAACGCACCAGAGAATATCACTGTTCATATGGAGTGTCTATACTGATCTACGTCACTGTGAGACATTACACACGCAGAGGTCATGACCCATCCCAAGGTCACAACCACTAATAGTTTTCAGTAACCCGCTGGTGTCTGCATCCTCTAGACTGGTGTGTGTCACTGCCACACTAGAATCGAGGGTTACAGTTTTGCTTACTACCCTTCATTTGCATTTAAAACATCATAATGTCTGGTTATCCAGGTTCGCGTTTCTATTTCAAATAAAATGCTGTTCTTTTGAACTTCCAATTCATGAAAGAATCCTTAACAAATGTTTCAAAAAATATTAATAAGTATAATACTAAGAAATGTCACTTAAGCAGCAAATCAGCACATTAGAATGATTTCTGAAGGATCATGTGACACTGAAGACTGAAGTCAGCTGAAAATTCAGCTTTGCCATTACAGAAATAATTGCGTTTTAAAGTATATTAAAGAATTTACTTTGAATTGTAATAATATTTCACAACATTACCAATTCTGTTGTATTTTTGATTGCATAAATGCAGCCTTGGTGAGCATAAGAGACGTCTTTCAAAAACATTATTGATTCTTACCAACCCTGAGTTTTGAAAAAGAGAAATTTGAGGTCCAAAAGTTTTTTTATGTTATTTTAATTACATTACAAATCATATTATCAGCATAAAGATTTGAGTGAATAGTTAACTGAAAAATAACCTTGATGTCTTAATATTTGGTTTGTCCCCACTTTGCTTTAATAACAGGCTGTGTAAAACCTGATGATCAAGTTCTCCAGTATGACATGATTAATGTCAGAAATAGACTTATTTGATTAATGACTAAGACATTGTGCAGAACCATGAATATTTCAATCACATCATTACTTCACACATTGTTTATTCCAGGTTTAAGTTACATTTCAAATCCCAGATTTTCAGTGTGGTCAGACTTTTTGGATCCCACTGTATATTTGAAATCTGCACCGTTTATAAAAGCCTTATGAGAGAAGCAGGGCATGCTGCCATTTACTACTGTTTTTATACATAAGCTTGATTCATGGATTTTCAGATGGTCACCAATTAGCAGAGACATCCTCAGGATATTCAATATTGATAAACGCATGCAATCAGGAAAACTAAAGTCATATCACCTGGAAGCAACACCATGTCCTCCAACAGACAATCCATTTTTAGTCTGCTTATTTAGTCTGCAACACAGAGTAATTTTAGCATGACACAGTCTGGTTAAAACTGTAGGAGTTTAAATCCATCTGCATGTGCTTTTCTGAGCTGTCTGCACAGGTTTAACACACTAACTATCAGCAGCTGTTTCTGAGAAAGCGGCACTCGTGGAAGCGCTGACACTCTCCCCTCATTTCTTTAATGGCCATATCCCCCCACACCCTACACACCACACACACGCTCCCCCTCACTATTAAATATCTGCGTGTGTGTCTCTGCCTCACACACGTGCACACGCACAAACACGCGCACACATACACACACAAACGCTTCCTAGCAATCAGAGGCTGAGAATAGGAAGAAGGGAGAGGAAGCGTCCGTGCATTCACAGTCTGGGAACAAGGGGTGAAGGGGGGAGACGGAAAAAAAGCGGAACCTGGAATTTGCAGAGGAAAAAACAACAGCCTTCCAAAAATACCCCTGACCCATCCCAAAGCAGATAAACAGAAATATTATTCCTTTGTTGCTCCGGCTATCATCATTTTCTGTGGCCCCTTCCTCGCTGGCCAGGAAGCTCAGTGGTAACTGCTCATTAGGAGCCTCATCAGCATCCTCATGACGGTCACAGACTGAAACATCACAACAGTTGAAAGACAAGCATGGTTTCCTGTTAAAACCAGCGCATTAATCCCACTTTCATTGAAAACCGGGATATTCCTCCCCAAAATGAAAAATCTGTCATCATTTACTCACACTCATGTCATTTCAAACCCATAAGAACACAAAGATATTTTTTAGAATGTTTGCGGTCACACAATAAAGTCAATGGGGCCCAAAAATCAACAACAACAACAACAACAACACTGGACCTACTAATTTTCACAGAACACTCTTAAAAATAAAAGTTCCAAAATAAAGGTTTCTATGAACAGTTCTGAATTTCTTAGTTTTGTGTGAAGAATATTTGAATATTCTTAAGAACCTTTTTCCACAGTAAAGGACCTTTTGTCCAGTGGCAAAGTTTCATGAATGTTAAAGGTTGTTCATGGAACCATCAACGTAATTAAGTAAATAAATAAATGTTTGTTTATGCATTAAAGAAATACTTGTTTTTAAATTATATCTATAGCGTTTTGCACAATACATATCGTTTTGCAACAGCTTCACTGAAAATGCATATTTAAATGTTAGTCAGAAAGTATTCTGTCATTAGTTAGAGATGAATGTGTCAAAATAATGTCCAACTGGAAGTAATATACAGTTGAAAGTTATGTGGTTACTAAACATCATGTATTCAGACACAATGAATCTGTCAGGCAAAGATTATAGATGGGGATCATAATGAATACTATATGGACAATATTAGACAATTCTGTATGACGATCCAAAGTTGTCGTCATCTGGAGTTTTCACAAGTGTTGGCATCAGCTGTCATTTTGTCCTTTTAAGTTTCTTGTCTGACATGATTAAACTCATACACTTCTCAAATGAATTGCATCATTCCTTTGGGAGTTGTTTGACTTTTTCTTGGTATTGATGAAGCCATAATATACATTTACATTTACATTTAGTTATTTAGCAAATGCTTTTATCCAAAGCGACTTACAAATGAGGACAATAAAAGCAGTAAAAACTAACAAAAGAGCAACAATATATAAGTGCAAATGACAAGTCTCGGTTAGCCTAACGCAGTACACGTAGCAAGGTGTATATATATATATATATATATATATATATATATAGTTCCTAAGATGCCATTTTCCAATAGGGTTGACAGGAAAGTCTCGTGGTTCACCGTATCAAAAGCAGCAGACAGATCTAGCAAAATAAGTATAGAAGATTTGGAAGCCGCTCTTGCCAGTCTTAGGGCTTCAACAACTGAAAGCAAGGCAGTCTCGGTCGAATTTATTTGAGAGTGCTGCAGGTGTAGCATTGTCCTCTGGTATTATCCACGTCTCTGTCAGGGCCATGAGGTTTAGTCCTGAAAGACTTGTAATAGAAGTAATAAAATCTGCTTTGTTTACAGCAGACTGGCAATTCCAGAGACCAATAGAAAAATAAAGTAGTGTATCAGTAGACATAGGCAAATTGCGCAGGTTGTTAGGATTGCGCTGCCTACAGTGTGTGATGCATGGTTTGCGAGTGGTAGTAATAGTATTGATCTGGAAACACATAGTAAGAATTGGTTATAAAAACTGAAAACAGAAGGGGAACAAGTAGTAGGAAAGAGAATGATTCAAAAGCGATACTTATGTGCCTTGCCGGTGTCCCTGCTCGGTGGAGTCGAACGGTAGAGTCAATGGTCTTTACACTCTTCGGTCATCACACGAGGGCTGCCGCGGTATACTAAGCTTTTTATATTCATCTAACAAAACTCAAATTGAATTCAGCTGGACACACTTTCCTGTTTATCACAACAAATGGCCAAGCAAAGCGCACGACACTGACAAGGTACACGGTACAGTACGAGACCAAACGCGATTTCAGCACGTCTCCACAGTAAACAAAACAAGCGTTTCCTAGCAACGACAACTGCGCTAAACACTGAGACAAGAAATAAATACAGTTACAAGCTGCTTTTAACTTCTGCTGATTGACTACTTCTCACAAAGAGTATTTCTTTACACGGTTTTGCTGGCACTTGAACACACTTTCCTGTTTATCACAACAAATGGCCAAGCAAAGCGCACGACACTGACAAGGTACGCGATACAGTACGAGACCAAACGCGATTTCAGCAGGTCTCCACAGTAAACTAAATAGTAATCAATGGACATCTACTGTCTTCCGTGAAGCTGGAGCACTTGCATCAGCATCTTGTCAGATGAACTACACACTTTACGCAACACTTTACAACTGTGACAGCCTGTGACATAACCCTTGCTATGAGTAATTGTGTGTCAGCACTTTTAGGTCACTTCCTCTGACCCCAGCTTCCTAAGTGATTCAATTTTCTCCTCAATAGTCTGGTTCTGAGCATTCTCGGAGAGACAACGTCATTCGAACGGCCATAATTGTGATAAATCTACTCTAGGTTAAAATTTGATTTATATGAAAAATGGTAACATGTGGTACAAAATGATGAGCAGAATAATATAATGTGCTGACTGACATCTATTCCATTATATACTTTCATATATATTAATAAATGTCAAACACTACTACACTACTCAAATAACCTGCTCCGTGTCTGCTGGGCTGCACGAAGCTAGTTCTAAAAGATGCAAAAAATTGAAGAAGATTGCTTCGTCCATTAACACAGCCCTTGAATAATGGATGACCCCATGACCTGAAGCGTTCCAGATGTGGACCCTGGTGGTTAATTAGGTGAGTGGCTAACAAGATCTCTGGAGAGAACCCTCTGGGAGTATAAAAGCATATTTTAGTAATGGAGTTGGGCCATCTTTCTGACTAATGTGTATACATGCAAGACGAAGCCGAGATATAAACACTAAAGTGTTTTTTTCCCCCATAAAATGTAAGTCAGTGTGGTCCAATGTTGTTTTGGAGCCTATTGACTTTCATTATATGTACATATTCCTCTGTGTTTTTTCTACAGAAAAAGAAAGTCATACAGGTTTAGATCAGCACAAGTAAATGTGCTTTTATCCCTTTAAAGCTCATTCTTTTATTTCACTAATTGTGTCGTTTCACATGTTATACATTTACTGGAGTATGTTTTACAAGAACTTTTCACTTTTAATTTAATGTGTTACCTGCAGTTTCTTTGTAATTATTTTGTGAATTTTATAAGCAATATCGGAGTAATTTTTTTGTTTACTTTGAAACAAAGTAACATTTTAAAGGGGTCATATGATGCTGCTAAAAAGAACATTATTTTGTGTATTTGGTGTAATGAAATGTGTTTATGCGGTTTAAAGTAAAAAAAAAAACATTATTTTCCACATACTGTACATTATTGTTTCTCCTCTATGCCCCGCCTTTTTGAAACGCGTCGATTTTTACAAAGCTCATCGGTCTGAAAAGCGAGGTGTGCTGTGATTGGCCAGCTATCCAGTGCGTTGTGATTGGCCAAATACCTCAAGCATGTGACGGAAATGTTACGCCCCTCACATACTGTTGATGCCGTGTCCAGCCAGAGCGACGAGACAAAAACATTAAAACCCATTACAAACGAGGCATTTGTTGCATCCAGTGGGGACATAATTACTGATTATAATGACTTATACTGTCTTTTTACACGTTGCGTTGCATCGCGCCGCGTAAACATAAAACCCTGTCTGCATTTGTGATCGGAGAAATCTCCACTGCCCAAAGCTCGCGTCTGAATCATCAGTGGCAAATCCTTTAAATGAAAACGTACTTACAGACTGTGAGTCAGAACTGCCGGCTTTGTAGTCAACTCTACCAGGATCAGTAAACAGTCCTCCATAAAATATGCTGCACACATCTGGATATTTGGGTTAAACTGTTCTGGAACAGTGTTGTAAATACAACTGAACCACTGATTTGTAGTCGTGTCCTCTTTTGGAAGACCAAACAATGTAGTTTCGCTTTCACAAAGAAGCACACTGCATCTTCACGACATGGTGGCAGCGGCAACAATACTACAGCGAGAATAAAAGTTACGCCTTCTTTCTTTGCGTGAACATTTGGGAGGCGTTATGCAAATCTTCCCACATCGTGAGGTAGATATGTGGGGGCGTGTTAGAACGAGCCGTTTTAGGTAGGTGTGGTTAACTCTTAACTTGAAACTGCATCATATGACCCCTTTAATACTTGCTAAAACATGCTAGCAATGTGCTAAAACATGCTAACAGCAACACAAAATCTGCCAGCAACATGATAAAATTATCTAGAAACATGCTAACAATGTTTCTATTTATCTCATTTTTAAACTTCATCTTTTGAAACTACTTCAACCTAGATTTTGTCCAACTTAAAGCTTTTTGCGCTTTCTCAGACCAACATTAAAGTTTGTTTACAAACTTTACCATCTATTTGCAGTATGTTTTACAAGCCCTTGTGAAAATTAACCATGGTTTTACTACAAATAAAACAAACAAACAAAAAAAAAACATGGTTACTATAGTTAAACAATTTTTGGTATAGTTAAACCATTTTTGGGGTATTTTTGGTAACCAGAAATTAACCATGGGTTTGCTACACTAACCATAGTTTAACCATGGTATTTGTAGCAAAACTGTGGTTATACAAATGGTTACTACACTTTTACTATAAAACCATGGTTCATTTTTCTAAAGGAGAAAATACTATTTCAGTCTTTTTACATAAATTCACGTTTAACTCAATGTGTTATTTGTAATTATTTGGAAAATATACTAGCAATATATCAGTGATAGTTGTTTCAGCGTACATTTTTTCAGTATATCGTACAAAAGCAGTAATTTTACAGTGTTTTTAATTTGTTCTCTCTTGTACCAGATGTGCTGATTGAGCATTTTGAGAAAAGCATATCCTACTATAACCTGCATGAAGTAAACATCATAAAGGATTGGAAGAGATGTTAAGATCATTTGGACTTCCAAGTGTGTAGTGCATTTACTTGTATGAGCTTAAACGCAGCGTAGATCTCACTTGTTGACTGATTAATGACCACGTCATGCCCACAGATGGCTAGTAGTCTTGCACCCCATGCAACAGATTACCCACATTTTTTTCAGACCTTCGGCCAGTAGAACCTTCCACTCCTACCTGGTAACAAAGAAAGTAGACAAAAATCTGTAGGAGCATCACTCATGAGTCCAGTGTAGCCCTCCGACTCCATCTTACCCCTCTCTGTCCATTTACCCTCTATCTCATCTTCCAGTTTTGCATGGTGGGTTAGTATGGAGACAACTGGGATTATCTTGGGCCACAGACATTAATCCCATTGTGGTTTTGCAGAAACTGTGCCCCCATGTGTTGCTTTTGGCCATGCTCCCAAGGTGCCATGTACCTAACCACTGGGATTCATTATACTTCATCACCGCTAGCACCAGTGACAAAGTTCTGAAGGTAAAATGAGTCACATCACTAGTTGTATCAGGCTTCCATAGTGAAGAAGTACAGCAAGCAGATCAAACACATGGTTTTCACGTTTGTTTCGCAGGCAAAGTTGTGGGTGATAAGATGTAGCATGTCATTGATTAATAGAGTATGTTTTCTGGGAAGATTAGAGCATGCTTTAATTCAGTCTCGAATCGTGCTCTAAACCCCTTACATGGCTGCAGGTGGTCTATTTAATCTACGTTCTGTATCTCAACCACATGTCTTCTCTCATAATCGAGTAAGGAAGTGGAACTAGTCTCTTTCTGTCATTGGCACCATACTAGCTGGATGCATCAAATTCAGCTGCTGCTCTGGAGGTGAGAGAACACAAATATCAGATTCATTCAACCCCATTGTTTCCCTATAAATATTGCAGGGTTACACATTTCAGGAGGGGTGACATTTGAATGTACACTAGTGTTAAAAAGTTTGGGGTCAGTAAGATTTGAATACATTAATATTGTTTTTCAGTAATAGTGCATTAAATTGATCAAAAGTGACAGTAAAAGGCATTATAATAGTATAAGATTTCCATTTCAAATAAATGCTGTTTTTTAAACTTTCATCAAAGAATTCTGAAATGCATTATGGCTTCCTAAATAAATAAATAACATTTCTTGAGCACCAAATCAACATATTAGCATGATTTATGAAGGTTCATGTGACACTTAAAACTGGAGTAATGACTGCTGATTCAGTTTTGCCATCACAGAAATAAATGATATTTTAAAATAAAAAACAGATATTTTAGATTGTAATAACATTTCACAAAATTGCTTTTTACGGCATTTTTATCAAATAAATGCAGCCTTGGGCATAAGAGACTTCTTTAATTTTTCAAAATCTTGCCAACATGTATATATATATGATTGAGTTGTTTTTCAAATACATTTACGAATTCAAACATCCACTTTCTGCCAAATAAAACAGCCACTAATGTTGATTGCATCTGAGAAATTTGCTTATTCTGCATTTTCATTTTATTTTTCTGATTATTATGTACTTTTCAGCAGGGTTTCTTCCAGAAGGTCATGATACGATGGAGCGTGACATCTTGAAATACACTCACGGATCGTGGTTTCAGCAGAACAACTGCCAGTAACAGCATTCTTGTGAGGGAAGAGAAGAGTGCTGGAACAATACTGTTGTGTCAACATAATGTGGGAGAGAATAGTAGAAAAGTTCCAAAACAGGTTCAGATTGATAGACAAGCTCCTCTCAGTGGGGTGATGGGTGGGTGCAAGTGATTTTAATGAGAAACTTGAGCCAGCATCAAGATGGACACAGCCTGTCTGATAGATATCAGATCGCTATGCTTGAGTGAGGATGTTTATAATGGTAACAAAGCCTTTTGTACTTATGTTTAGTACTGTCCAATTTTTATCTATATTCATAATGTTCACATTTATATCCATAGAAATATAAGCATTTATATTCACTCGCCAAAGTCTTAAAAAATATTTTGATAGAGGTTGGATTTGGTGTGAAGCCATATATCTAACAACATGAGCAACTCGGATTAATTAACCTTCCTCAGTGGAATATTTTACGATGAGCGCTGTCCTGCTTTAGTCATTTGCTGGTGCTTAGCTAAACAAATAGAGCTCTGAACTATAATCAGTGAAACAGGTGGCTTATATTGCTGATATACAGCATCTCAGCGCAGCACTACCGACGGACTGGATATTGATTGGCCGAGACAGATTGTGGCTCAGAGATCAAGTATAGCATCGCGGAGTGTGAAACTGCCATGTTTTTAATAGGGGTGTAATCCAAGTGGACCAGGGCCATCTGCCTCCACTTCCAGTGTTGGCAATAAAAAAAAGTGTTGATAAGTCAGTCCGGCAAAAGAAGCAGGTTTATTTTATAAGTTCTGGATGTACAGTAACAATGCTGAGCACTTCTGCATGTGGCGATACAAAGCAGATGTAGCTGACATAAATAAACCATAATAAACCTTATAATAAATAAACCTTATTTATTTGTTTATTTAAATAGAGAAATTTGTGCTCATATCTAAAGTGGTTTGCTGATAGAAAAAACACATTCAGAAAGAATATTTTTCTGCTTGTTCAGTATGACCTGATATTGTTGATCTGACAATATTACAAAATATCTGCAAGGATAATATATATATATATATATATATATATATATATATATATAGTATTATCCTTCCAAAATTTAGTTCACTTTTTGGAAATGAATGAAAACAGGCATATCATCAGACTGATCGCACAGATTATCAGATCTCTCTGCACAGTCAAAACAAGAAGACATATATTGTATATAGACCAGACAACTGTGGAGTGGAGGGAAGTGGTGTAGACACAGGAGGAAAAATGCTCTGTGATCCGCTGTTCTGCTCACCGCAGGGGTGATTTGAGGACTGCAGAAAGTCCTCTTGGGACTTTAGTTCGTTCAAATCCAGAGTTACAGTTTCTGGATCGTATAATAAAATGAACAAGTTGAAAAGTTCAGTTTTGTGACGGCCATCTATAATGTAATTACGGTACGAAGTTTTATTATTTTTACTAACAGCAGCATTTATTTATTTTCTTAGTTCTATATTTCTTATATATATGTATGTATGTATGTATGTGTGTGTGTGTGTGTGTGTAATTCTTATCTTATATAAGATATATCTTATCTGTTCTTTATAGATTATTGAAAATTGTTAAAGATATTTCTCCTTGAAAAATGTATTCAAAGACACAATCGTTTCACAGCAACCATTAAAACAATTTGTTATTCAAAGCTTGTTCTGTCTTTTATCTCCCTTCTACCGTGAAAAGAGACCAGGAATGGTAATTTTACACATTTAGCCCAATGCACTATCATCAGAAGTGTGAATGCATGAAACACATCTATAAATGCACAGTTGTTGCTTGCACCATGACATTTATTATGTCTGTTTAATTTGAGACATATGGCACCAGAGGAGATAAGACGGGCAATATTTTCCACAGCTATCAAACCAGAAACCTGCTTTTCACACAACCTCCTGGGTGCAAATAATATGATACCATCATCAGACTATAAACCCGGTTAAATGATTTGACGAAAACAGGCTGATTTGAAGCGTGCTGAGAGTGGTATTGCTATTTAACTAGTTGCAAAACAAATGATATGATATGCCATGTGGCGTTGTGGACTAATGCACTGCTTTGTCCACTGAAACTCAGTGATTGCTCACAATAAGCCAAAACAAACATGTCTCTGCTATGGTTAATTTGTTATAAATGGTGCTTTTAACAATTCAGTTCATAAACAAAACAAGTATAGATGCAAAGGGTATGTCTCTCCATCACTTTCTCTCTCTCTCTATGTGCATTTTCTTTCATTTTGTTGTTTAATTTGTTCTAGCCATCATCAGCATGGCAGGTGTGTAAATACGACTCACAAAACCTATTCAATACATCATCAGGAAAAAAAAGATAAATATGCTGTCTCAGCAAGTGTTCAAAAGCAGACCAGAATGGAGAAAAAAATTTTTGAAACTGATAATGGCGAATCAACACTGTTTCACATATCAGGGTCTGTGTCAACATCCACTAGAATTTCCATTTAAAAAGACCCTTGATAAATGTTTCATAAAAAACACTAACCGATAAAACATGGGAAGTGAGGCAACCCTTCTTACTATAGGCTAACTATCAAATGCCCTATTGACCAAAAGTAAAAACAGGCTAATATAAACAGAATCACATGTGTGCTTAACAGTTTATCAACATAAAGGTTTAGATCAAAGTTTACACGTGAGGTATCTAAAATTTACAAATATGTCACAAAAAATATTATAATAATATTTTAAACAACAGAGGATGGAAGAGATGGGAGTCTAGTATTGCAGATGAGCTGATTTATATGATTTATGATTTATATACTCCCTCAGCTTCAGACCTAAATAGGATCAATTAACTACATCTGGCTGTATGGCTTGTGTATGATTCAAATAGGCCTATATGAACTATAGAGCTTGTACAATTTTGAACTAACCCTTATTTTATAAGCTTTAATCATAATACGTTATTGATAATGGGATATTCAATCTGTCAGTTCGGCTTACTACTAAATTTGGCAAGATAGCCAGAGAAACTATAATGCCTTGTCGAAAGAGCTCAAATGTCACCGCTAACCACAAAGCAATTAAACCCTCTTTCATGCACTTTCGCCACCTGTGCATGTATCAGGCGTTTCCTTCAAAGACTCGTGTTGGCTCGTTCAGAGCGCACTGGCAAATGAAAACAGGGCTTGCTGTAATTACTGAAAATTTCGCATTATTGTAATGCAATTAATGCACTGTTTGGATGCGCCGAATCCCTCTCTATTCACACTAACGAGGCCTGCTAGAATCCAAAATGAACAGGTTCAGTTCAGTCAGTCGATCAGCGCCGCGCTCAATTTGGCACCAGATGGTAAATAGCAAATCCTCAAGCGACATGACAGTCCAATAGCACAACCAATCAAAAATCAAAACGCCTGTGGATATTGGCAAAATATCGAAACCAAACTGGAAATGCTTTCAATTTAAACTTCTCTGTAATTTGCATTGCTCTTTCCTTTCAGAAATATAGGCTCATGCAATCCGATGTCGCCTAATGCTTTATCAAAGAGCATGCCTGCAAACCACTCTAATTTTCCAAATAATTTTAAGAAATGAATTTATTAGCCCATAGCCGTTCAGCATATGCAAAGATGTTTTAATATATTTACTAATCTTTTATTGAGCTCATACATAGTATGTTTAATTTTGAGCTAAATGAATACATTTATTTTCGAAATAAAGATAATTAAATAACAGGCTTACACCTAAATGACGCAATTATCCTCATCCAAAATGACCGATTCATAAACCATCGTGACACTTAAGGTAAAGGGTCAAATTAACCCGGAATAAAACTGGAGTGATTTACATGATCTGTCTTGTTAACTGCAAAAGAAGAAGGCGAAGAGTTTTATGGCGGTTATGGCTAAACCCCTCATTATCATACAGCTGAATTGTTATCTCACCCCATCTCAGCCAGAGGCCCGTATGAGAGCAACATGAAAGCCCTCGAAACGCGCTTCTGATGAGGGGCACGCGACTCAACAATAATGGCACGCTGTATTTAGGCTGAAAGGACAACGCGTGCAGCACATGTATCAAATTAAATGAGGAAATATTATGCATATTTTTTAATCAGGCATCACTTGGAGTGAGCTTTTGATTCTTTTGATAAAAATACAAAAATAAAATACTTTGTATAAAACTGTGAAGATGAAAAGAAATGCTTAGAGGTGCATTTAAAATAGATAAAATACATATTCAAATATTACCTACTATAGTGATTACTATAGCGCTTAGGCAGAAACATGAAGAGGCTCTACGCTGGAACATCAGGTAAGGTATATGACCCTACACTGACCGCGCACGCGTTCAATGATGTAATATAATTACCCGCGCAATTGACTGGAACGGAGACAAACGAGAAGTAACAGGCTGTGTGTACGTTGTGTGAAGTTTCCTCCGTTTTTGGATGAGAGAAAATTGCACGGTGTGAAACGATCAGCGTTTAACCGTGCCTGCTTTAAATATGCCAACAGATGCTGGGCTTGGTAATAATCACTCGCGCTTAATTGGTCATCATCCGCGTAGTGGTGGGTATTAAATGTGGATATCATTGTTGTCGAGAGAGGGGGGCTGACTGAGTATATAAAGTGGGCGGTGTTTAGTGATAGACAGTTTATATAATGAGTAGCGCGGACACAAAGCCAGTATAAATACTGCGGGACGCAAGAAACAAGTCTTCATTCACGAATTACGCGAGAAGCGCGAGGATACCCAACAGCGCGATGCTGACGCACAAAGTTTAGAACCAAAACAAGACATTACCATTGACACTAAACACATCGGTGTGCTCACTGTGGAATACTAAACATGCTCCGTGGATATCTTGAGACGAAGAGGAATAAGACTGGATGCTGATTTCCCAGTTTCACCTTCACCTTTCGGATAACCTGGAAATTTGCCGTGCTCCTGCACACTGAAGTGCCGTGCAGGGTGGACGCGCAGCGGGATATACCTTTTTACTCTTCGGCGTTTGTTTTCATTGCACCCTTTTACTCTGGAATAGGCTCTTTCGGGGAATAAAATCGTGGGTGACGCGGCTGCCCAGGAGAATCGAAAAGCATGGCAGCTTGGCTCACCTTTCTCATCGCAATTTTCACGACCGTTTTGACGCAGGTAAACATCCCAGGTCCTGTGGAAAGTCAGCAGGACCCCGTTCCTCTCAATTGTTTCTCGAGCGCACTTTTGTAGGTAAGCCAGTGTTTGCAGTGCAATGTTGTAACGCGTGTAATTTTTCCCTGCAGATATTTGGATCTGGTGTTTTCGAACTCGACCTTCACGAATTCAGAAATTTCAAAGGCTTGCTCGCAAATGGCAATGCATGCAAGCCTGAATGCAGGACTTTCTTCCGAGTTTGCCTAAAAAACTACCAGGTGGTCGTGTCTCCAGGTGACTGTATCTTTGGAAGTGCCATAACGCCAGTGCTGGGGACAAACTCGTTCAGCATCATGGGAGGTGGCTCTTTCAGCACACCGATTCGACTGCCGTTCAACTTTGGCTGGCCGGTGAGCTCCTCAAATGCAACTCCTTTTGATCGTATAAGAGCTGAAACATGTTTGCGGTTTATTACAGTATTGGGGTAGCAACAGTTTGTAATGCAGCCAGGTTCAACAGTAACAGTTTTGATCCATTCCACATTATTCAATATTTTGATCACTTTAATTGCGGTTATTAATTTATTTCTGCTTCATAAAGATTTTATAATGCTGTTTGTTTTAATAATGTATGTAATCTGTTGTTTTAGATATAAAAGGCAAAAATCTAAATGTCTCTTTCCTCCTAGGGATCATTTTCATTGATTATTGAGGCCTGGCACTCACCATACGCGGATCTACCTGTAGGTAAGATTCGATTTTGTCCACTAGAGGGCGACACTTCGATATTGTACAAGCTTCTCTTTTCATTGGAACCTTTTATATAGCCTTAGCCTACATTATTTTGTCTACAACGCTTCATTAAACCTTGGCAAGCTCCTAAGAAACATGTTCATTGAAAATGTGTAAATTTGTAATGCATTTTCCTATTGCTTCAAACACCTTTGCATTCTCATGCTCGAACACAATTGAACTTCCTTTGGTTTATTTTTGGCGTGGGAAAGAGCAGTGGGCTTTGGTGAGAATACACAGCGCTTGCCAAAACCATCCGACTGCATTTTCCTGTATTTTACACCTTTGTCTCTCCCGCCCTTTAGAATGGGATAATACCATGGGAATATTTTGCTTAACTCAAAGGAAGAGGAAGTTTTACTCCAAATGTGTCTGCTTCCCAGAACTTAAAAGTTGGGCTACATTTTTTCCTTTGAAGACACTTTCAAAAAAGAAAAAAGAAAACTATCACACCACGCTCTAACCTACCTAGCCTATGTCATTTAAGCTTTTTAACCTGAGAAAAAGAAAAAACAAGAAATCAAATAATAATTCAGCAATGGCCTAATCACAATCTCCTCCTCTTTTTCTACAGACACATACAACCCTGACTTGCAGATAAGCTTTTTTGCCATCCAAAGAAAGTTGGAAGTAGGGGCTGAATGGTCTCAGGATGTTCAAAGCGGGAAGCAGACGGAGCTAAGGTATTCTTACCGGTTCATCTGCAGTGAAAATTACTACGGCGACAGTTGTTCCAAAAAATGCACGCCCAGGGACGACCGTTTTGGCCACTACACCTGCAACCCTGATGGGCAGTTATCCTGTCTCCCTGGCTGGAAGGGGGAGTACTGCGAAGAACGTAAGCAATCAGAGATCACAATCCACTGGACTCTTGTCTTGAAAAGTGAGGCTTTGCTTAGGTGTGAGCTCTCTGTCTTGCTCATCCCTCTAATTTACAATGAACAAAAATATTAGAACATGTCCGAGTGATGTAAACGGTGCTGTCAGCGGCCTCTGGGATCAACCTTTTAAAAGGAATTTGCATAGGAAATTTTAGAAATGGAACAACCAGAATTGTGTTTTGTGGCCTCTAGCACAAATAAACTCTCTTTTAAATCTGTTAAACATACATTTGTGATACAGGCGAATTGTGATATGCAAATCTATAATTAGCAAATAAATAACATTTAGTGTGAATAAGTGTTTAAATGAATATTTAATATCTAATATCAAATAATTAACAGGTCAGTGTTTTGTCAATGTTTCTCCAATGATGATCCTCAAGTAGTACTGTTGCTACGGTTACCTCTTCAGGCCATACTGTTCCTGCCTTTAACTTCGAATTTATTTTTTGGTCAAATACACACAATTTTGAGACAAACTATTTATATTCAAGTAAAAGATAAATGTACCTTTAAGGTCCTTTAAGATTGGGTTTGACTTCTTTTGATCGTAATGGGCAGGAGTGAATGCAAACAGCGTGCTGACATGGTTATGGGTTTGATGGAAAGCGTATGTTTGCCGACTGTATTCATTTGAGTCTTGTGTGTTTTGCTTTCGGCTTTTTCTTGGTACTGCTGTAGTTTCTCTGAGAATTCACGGTGTTGATCAGGGCGCCGCTGACACAGTTTATGTATACTCTAAACGCGCGTGCTTGGTAATTTAATCCTGCACGAGCGTCATGGCAAGCACGCGCCGAGTTAATCGCGCCATTATTATCCGCCACGCGCCACGGAATTGTAGTCCCCATTGTTGCGCTCCAGCGTAGCAGCTGCAAATATGGTTCGCACAGACTACAAACAACAATAGGGGCAGCTGTCCGTTATTGGGATAGAGCATCTGCTGCGGTCTAACCAGCAGTTCAGCGCCGGTCGGTACCCGCTCAAAATCAATGTCATAGACGGCTCAACACGAGCAACAGTAAATTACCCACATCCAAATCAGTGACCTCGCCAGACAGGTTCTGTACAACTGCTTGCAGCGAGACAGATTTATTTGGTTATTTGGTACATTCACTATGCTGATAATGAACAAGTAGGCCTACTAAACTTGAGTTTATTCAAGAGCAGCTGATATTAAGTTAAAGCCACAATGCAATTATGGATGCTCCTATTGGAAAATGGAGTCAGAACTTCGAAATAGATGTCTAGTCCAGTTTCTGTCATTTCTGTTTTTCGTTCAGCTACAACAAAGCTTAATGCAAAGAATGAGTCGGTCACACTTACTCATTTATTACATCTTCAATAAGTATGAACCTTCACATTTAAAGGTGAAGTTGGATTTTTTTTGTGCCATTATTGCAAAAAGAAAAGTTACCTGAGAACTGTCGTTTGTTGGGCAAACAGGTAGTTCTGCCCAAGCCTGGCTAAGACAACATTGTTATTTCAGACCGAATGAGGTGCTCAAACAAACAAAGGACAAATTATTTAACTTGGGGGAAATTACGTACATCACCTTTAATATGTCAAAATAACTTTGATTGAACTCTTCATAACTGTTGTAAACCCATGACAGTTTACTAACAAGAGCTTTTTCTTTTAATGCAGCGATCTGTCTGGAGGGATGCAGTGAGGCGAATGGCAATTGCTCCAAACCTGGAGAGTGTGTGTAAGTATACATGGCCTGTGTATGAAGTGTCTTTGTGTCTTTAGTCTATAGTATTTGCTCTGTTGTAATTTTCTGACCTGCATTCAGGATAAGTCTTAAAATGCAACATGTTGTTATTCAGCTTTTGTCAGAGTTTTGGCAGCTATAGTTTGATGGGAAAATGTCCTATGTGAATATCTAGTTTAGTGGAGTTTTAAAAACATTGTTTGTCCTGAACCATATTTAAACTAAAGTGTTTTTTATATATATTTGTGTATTGCAGGTGCAGAGAAGGATGGCAGGGTAAACTTTGCACCGAGTGTAGGAAATATCCAGCCTGTAAACACGGCACCTGTCAGCAACCATGGCAATGCAACTGTAAAGAGGGCTGGGGTGGACTGTTCTGTGACCAAGGTAAGACTAAACCCTAAACAGTTACAGCGAATGTCTCACTCTTCATTGACCTCAGTGTCATGGTAATAATAGAGCTTACAGCACTTTAGCTCATTGCTAGTTTAAGACTGAACAAGTAGATCTGTGACTGAAACGTGGAAAAACTTAAGGTGATTCACACTGATGCTGAAAAATATGACCCTTTCTAGTACTGACATTTTTTATTATTTCTTTCTAAACAGATTTGAATTTTTGCACACATCACAAGCCATGTGTGAACGGAGCCACATGTATGAATACAGGTCAGGGCAGTTACACCTGCACCTGTCGGCCTGGTTACACTGGGGTCAACTGCGAGCTTGAGGTGCGCGAATGTGACAGCAGCCCATGCAAGAATGGAGGTCTTTGCTCGGTGAGTCATTATTTATAGTCATTCTGACTCAATCTAAGTTTATTAATTTGATTAAAACCACATGCATTTAACGAGCTTATTATTTTTGTACTGTAATGTGAATTTGGACTGGAATAAACGCAAATAAATTAATCCTCTTCACAATAGGATTTAATGATAATAAAATCACTAAAATATGACAGATAATCTTTGATATTAAATGTTATCATCTGTCCATGTTTGGATAAACCTAAGGCTTAATCATTGACCATGCTATAACCTTATTAATGGATCCAAGCATCCATTGAAAAGCCTTTTCTCAACATCTAGAATTACTGTACAAACATAAAACAATGCAAATGGGTCCATAAATAGCTTTATGAAACATCTGCTTCCTCTCTCACCCTATAGGATCTTGACAAAGGCTACATCTGCACCTGTCTGCCTGGCTTTGAGGGAACTCACTGTGAACACAGTCTGCTCACCTGCGCAGACTCCCCGTGCTTTCATGGCGGCAGATGCCACGAGAAAGACAACGGGCGCAGTTACGCATGTGACTGTCCCAGAGGCTACACGGGTCTGAACTGCGAGAGAAGAGTGGACAAATGCACGACTCTGCCGTGTGCCAATGGTACGAGAACGCATCTTTTCTGCCTCTAACTTTTACATTTAGAAATGTTGCGGATGCAGAGATCCAGATGTGTGTATGCATGCATATCTATGTAAAATGTGTCACTGACACCTGTCCCACTGATCCACAGATGGCTTGTGTGTGGTCCTGGGGGGCGTTCGCATGTGCAGCTGTCGAGCGGGTTTCACTGGCCAGCGCTGTGAGATCAACATCAACGACTGCGCAAACAACCCCTGTGCTTACGGCGGCACGTGCTACGACCGCATCAACGACTACGTTTGCTCCTGCGCCCCGGGATACGAAGGCCGCAATTGCGACCGGCCATCCAACGCCTGTTCGTCCAGACCCTGTCTCAACGGCGGCTCCTGCGTGGGCATCCCAGGGAACCCGCCCGCCTGCTTCTGCCCCAGCGGCTTCACCGGACCCCACTGCGAATACTACTCTGTCACCAAAGAGGAACCCCAAGATCGCTTCCAGTGGGCTGCGGTTTCTCTAGCCGTGGGTTTGGTGGCGCTCGTGGTTGTGCTCTGCATGGTGGTCATTGCTCTGCGCCACATTCACAGGCAGGCATCTGGAGAAAGGACTCAAGGCGAGGCAATGAACAACATGTCGGAATCGCAAAGAGACAACTTGATCCCCACCTCCCAGTTGAAGAACACTAATAAGCAGGTCAGCCTGGAGGTGGACTGCACACCTGACAAATCAAATTACATACACAAGAACTGCCACTTGGACTACAATTCATCGAAAGAGTTCAAGGACATCGTATCCCAAGAGGACAAAAGTCATAAATACGAAAAGTGTTTAGAAGAGAAAATACCATTGAGTAGAATGTACAGGTAAGAAATGGATTTCATGTCACTTTGATAAATAGAGGTGTTTGGATGAATTGAATTTGCTTTATTATGCTGAGGTAATGCTCCATTAGAGTGCCGCCCAGTATATTAACCTTTGCACTTAGCACTCGCCTGATGACCGTAATACGAACATCAATACTGGCTAAAAGAAGTTATCCGCAACCGCAACACACATTTACACGCTCAAATGCGGATTTTACTCACGGGCCCTAAGGCATTGACAGCAAGAAGCATTTTTACCCCATTAAAAGATTTTTATTGATTTGGACCGCACAACAAAAACGCTTTTTCTTCTTACAGGGATTTTTTTTTACATCAGCCTGTAAACAAAGCAAAAGAACAAAACGCTATAAAGTGAAAAAACGAGCACATTCACCCCCATCTCAGCACAATAAATAGCCGCTCCATGTGCTTTTACTTTGTGTTAACATGAAGCGTGATGTGTGTGCAGGGAAAAGCCAGAGTGTAGGATATCAACGATATGTTCCCCAAGGGACTCCGTGTACCAGTCTGTGTTTGTAATAGCAGAGGAGAGGAGTGAATGTGTCATAGCAACTGAGGTAAGGAGGATCATTTCATTTCTTAATATGTCTGCATGTTTGAAGCAGGGATCTTCACCATTTTATCATTCTGTCAGTGTCTACTAATCTAGCCTACTGAACAGATGCTTGTTAATAGAGAGAAAAGTGATAAATCTGCCATTTAGGCCACTAAATATTCTACTGTACGCATTTCAAGTTGTAATGAAACTATAATATTCTTACTGTACATATTGAGAGCAGTGCATCAATTCCAAAGCATAATCTAAGCCTCTGTTTTATTTTTTCTCTTTCTACAGGTATAAATTACAGGCTGATGTCGATGAAGAGAGGAGACAAAAACACAATCAAAGCAGAATCTTTTTCTGGATTGTTTACAAAAATACTTAAGAGACTGGAGATTTACATTGACGTCCACTGCTGCACTGAGAAACTTGAGAAACTGGAGAGAGCAGAGTCCTGCTCATCGAATGCAATAGTTTAGTTTTATGTGGAAGAAGTGTTTGTGTACAAAACGTGTACAGTCCTGGATGATTTCTGAACTCTTCTGCTACGGTATGTTTTTCCCCCGTGGACTGAAAGGAAAAGGGACTTCTTCGAGGAAAAAAAAAAGATTATTTTGCGGTAATCATGGACACGTCGTCCGCCAAGTAATCAATAGAAGGTGCCAGGGACTTCCAAACCTTCAACCAGCATTGCCAGCTATGCAAGAACGAGGAGGGGAGCACCAATCAGAGAGCTTACCCAAACAAATCAACAATGAGCACTATGAATGTCTGAGAAAAGAAAACTGCTAACATCAATCTTTTAAAAATAATTTTTGCTCTCCTCTCTACAATAAGATTGTAAGCAGCTAAAAATTCACAAAAAAGCCTTAAAAGAATTAAATAGAGTGCTATGTTTGTGCCCAGGGTCTTCTTGGATTGTTTTTTTGAGAATTTAATCAACATGGAAAGTAAAAAAAGAAGAAATGAAAAATAACTTGCAGACCTGTGCCAGCAAGATCCAAGTGGAAGTTAAGTTGACTTCTTTTATGCAACACGGCCCATGAGTACAAGACAAGAAATGGACAGAAACAGAAAAACACAGCGACTTCTCACCACTGACTGCCTATAATTAGTTTTGAGAATACAGAACCAATAATGTAATTTTTTTTTTAAGTGATTATTTCCAGAGTTAATTTAATAATGACACTGCTCTTTATATGTTTTATACTATTATTTTGTATATAATGCATATTTATAAGAAACCAAACATCTGAAGAATAAAAAAAAAGTTAATTCCTTCAAGCTATTTTGTGTTCTTGATAATTTCACAGTTGTGTGTGTAATATATATATATATATATATATATACACACACACATACAACAAATCTACAATTTGGTTACAAATGTGCCATTTCTTTACATCTCCATGAACAATTTTTTCTCAATCCTGAAAAAAAAAAAAACTCACAACCCCCTCCTTCCCCTTCCCCAGTTGTAAATTGGCTTGAAATTTAAATCCGTTGCCTCGGATACAGGCCCCTTGAGCTGGAAATTCTGAAACAAAGAAAGGCGAAGAGTGCAAACGACAGAGGAGCGGCCCCTCCTCAGAAAACCGAAACAGATGCCCCAGGGTGCAACCTTGCCCTGCCATAAAAACAGCGGCATATGCCGCCCCTCTCACCAGGCTCATCATGGAGCTGCTCTGCAGAGCACCCATAAAGAAAACACACACACTTATCTACAGACACAAACGAGTTCCAGCTCCGAGGGCCTCATCCTCGCCTTCGGGGCTAAAGAAGACATCTCGATCCCCAACAAAAAAATCGACCGGAGCTTTGCACGGGGCCTTGGCGCCACATATGGGTTTCAGTGACATTATGCACTCCAAACATGGAACGAATAGGAAAAAAAGCGAGGTTTTTATTAAAAAGATTTAAATTAATCAAAGACCCAATTGGCCTGCCAGAGCAGAACAGCCTGTACGGAATCACCTAAAGGGTGCAAAGGTCAGCTAAGGCTTGATCGGCTAGTTAAGTAGTTCATCATAAAAAATAAGGCAATTTGGACTTTCATTTGATGTTCAGCTCCGAGATTCATCCTTCCCATCACCCTGGCCAAAGTCAATATTATGAGACCCCATGCAAGGCAGCAGAGGGCCATGCAGGACATGCGTTTTTGAGTTTAACTAAGTACTAAACCAGAAATGGTTTTCCAGGAGGTCAAGCTCAGGTTTCTTTCCATTCCAAAGAGCAACATAATCAACAACCGACAACAAATCTGTGCCACGCAAACACACTCCACACACACATCCTGTTCATCCGTGTCATCTAAGCATTCTTGTCTTTGCGTCTGTGCTTGGGTCAAAAGAACGCGTAGGAAGAATAAACACATTTCGGAAAGGTTCGGAGAGCATTTCCGTCAGCGGCCGGAGCATTAAACACTTGTTATCGCAGCAATTAGTTTTGCGCTAAAGCTTTCGCAATGCAACCTGTTACCCGAACTCCTCCCGTCACAACTGCATGTGTGTATGTGTGTGCGCGCTCTGCTCTCGGGCCTCTGGGTCTAAATCGCACGGCCAGGCATTCTCATTGTGTTATAATCACTGCATCCTGTTTGTGACCCAGTGACATCATTTCCTGCTTCCTGTCTGATTAAAAAAATTCAGAACATACCGGCACTGGCCAAACGCTTTTCTCACGCATCTCTCTCTTTCTTCGTTCTCTGTATTTGTACGGATCCCGAAAAGTTTCAGGAAACGAGCTCATAACAAACAAAAGGGGAGGGGGCATCAAATCAAGACTATTGATTTCATTTCAAGAGTATTTTGAAATCTGGGCTGTGGAATGTGAAAACATCCTTGATAGGAGGATGCTAAACATGCATTACATTTCGACACGGTTGGCCGAGTGCAGTCAAAAAGAGTAAAATGAGTACAACACAAATGAACTTTTTCTGAACCTGAAATTGCACATTAATACCTTCCTAAAATAGTGTTCAAATGGAATGCTAAAATGTACAATTTAAAACACATGATGTCCAAAACCCAGCTATCATGAGCCAGAAATCCAGCAAACCAGAGGCCCTCCATCTGAAATTTCCTTTCACTAACACTAGATGCCACTAAAATGCCCATGAGGTTTGTATAGCAACACAAGCTGCAAGTTTCATTATTTTAAAAAATGAAATAACAACAACATTCTGTTGTCTGTTGCTTATCACACTGTTCTTGAAGTTCTCTTTTATAGGATGAATTTAGTGAAATATTAAAATATTTAACCATGTAACAAAAACGTATGTACAAATTAAAGCAATTCTCAAAAGACTAACATCAATGGGACAGTTCACCAAAACATGGTAATTCTGTCATTATTTACTCTCCTTCATGTCGTTTTAAAAGGAAAATAAGAGAAAATAAAGTTTTAAAATAAAAAGATATTCTGAAGATCTGTTTTTGTCCATACAACTAAAGTCAAAGGGATTCAGTGTTGTTTTGGACCCCATTCACTTTCATTCTATGGACAACAGTTGGAACGTTCTTATTAAATACGAGGAGATATTTAAAAAAATATATTGTGTTCCACATAATAAAGAAAGTCATACAGGTATAAAGAACATGAGGGTGAGTAAATGATAAAATTTTTCCATTTGAACTATCCCTTCAAATAATAATAATAATAATAATAATAATAACAATAATAATAATAAGAAGAAGAAATTAAAAGTAAGATTAAAATTGCATAAAAATTGATGATCAAAATAAATATATAATGATCAAACTTTCTCATCTATTAGTGAACCAGTTTTTTTTTTTTAAATAACATTTATGAAATACACCATGTCTGAAATGTTCCCTGGATTTTATCATGTATGGCAGGAAGAATGTTTAAGTGCACCATATGTGTGCATGGGGCATGGGAATGTAATGTTTATTTTGGGTGGAGATTTTTTGGTCTCTTTCAGCAAGCCCATTCTCTGCAAGACATGGTCCATGTATATTTTAGTTTTTTTGTTTTTGGACATTTGACAGCAGTATGTTCCAGCTGAAACTGCTCATCAACATAACATCAAACTAACATGAGCCAAGCAAGCAGCCTGAAGATCTGAAAGCCATACATTTTTAAAATAATGAGCTTTGTCAAATTCCATATCAATTATAGTATAATTACTTTGATTAAGTTAAACATTTAATCAATTATGCTAATAAAACTTTCAGTAACTTGATCAACAGCCCAAAAAAAAGTATGGTTTTAGAAACTGGTTAGTAACAGCTAAAAAGAAACACAAACAAATGGCAAGTACAACACATGTGCAATTCACACAACCCTCTTTCCATTCTGCATTTGTCATTCATATAAGGTCAGCGAGGGCCTAGCGTGTCTGCGCCTAGGTTACTGCACTAGAGAAAGTAAACAGGCTGTCCCGTGAAAGGTCTGGTCACTGGAGCTCCCCCGTCTGCTTGAGCTATAGGCAGAGAAAGGCTTGTGCATCATGCAGACTTTTAAGGAGCTTACATGTGCTTGTATCTTATGATACCAGCTAATACCTCTATTTATAGATAATCCTATTTTAACCAAAGAAGAGCCTAAGCTATACTACAAGGAAATGTCCAGGGGTGGCCAGGGGCAGAACTTTTTATAACATAAAAATAACAGCAAATACAACATTGTGTCTGATTAAGTGTTTGAAATTCAGTGATTCATTTACCTGAAAAAAAATTACTAACAGGCTTGCAAAAATAAAATAACATGGGTTAGCTACTAATAAACTATCCTTTCTGTTGACATCAGAAAAATGTTACATCCACATTGCCACAGAGTGAATATTAAATGAGTCACTATAGACTAATGGCTTAGAAACTGGCCTGACAAAACTCGTCAACCTAAGACTTGAATCCCAAACAAAGCTGACAAAAGAACTGTGACACTCTTGAGATCACAAGTCTGCCCTGCCTGTATTTCTTCAGTTTGATGATGCTTTCATGTTGTTATTCTCAGGCTGGCCAGATATATAATACGCAAAAAAAAACATTAATCTAACAAGACTCTGACTCTTCTAGACAGACAACAGGTCAGTACATAAATATTTGTTTTGCTAAGAACATGACGCAGTTCTAAGGACAAACAACATGTACTCAGAGTACTTTTCCGAATTTATGGTACTGATGACCTTAACTTTATCATAATATGTAAATAATCAGAGCATGAGATGTAAACAAAATAGAGATAAACATGTGGTTGAACCTGTCAAGAATGTGGCACTGGATGTCACAGGTTTGTAGAAAGATTAGAAATGTATGAAAAATTGGTTGTGTACTTATTGGAAAGGTCTGAAATGTGTCACATTATCATAGATAGAGATTACAGACAAAGGAGATCTAAAATACAAGCCGATGCCATAGCTTAAAAGATCTTTAGGAAGAAACTAATCTGTCTCAGCAGTCATGATAGGATAAAACTGAATGGAGATTTCTGAAGGATGTTACAATTTCTGGTGGCAATGCAAAATGCATTTCATATTTGACTAGACTACTGCATTTAAAATGGAAATCGTGGACATGCTTTGAAACAGCATCTTGATTTCTTTATTATTATATTATATTATATCATGGCTCCGAGATGCTGAGTTACACTCCAGCATCCCTGCGATGGATAAATAGATGGATGTTATATTATTTTCTCAAATATTATGTTCTATTGTAATAAATGAATTATTATATCTTCCAATGAAGTCTTCATACAAGGTCAAATCGGCTACCTTGTATGTGCATTCAGCAGTGTTTTCGGTGTCAAATATCATTCTTAGAAGGCCTGATGCAATACTCTCAGTACGTACTGTTCCAGTATTGCTGCTTGAAACGCTTGTTTCAAGTTGCATCAGCAGAACAGACTTTAAGGGACAGATTCTCTGACCAATGAGCGTGAGAGTATTCTGTGACTGACGTCTGGCTCGCCTATGAAATGAAACAACCTCTCACGTTTTTCCAGAGCCGTTTCTCAACGGCTGTGTTTTTCCTTGTTCGTGAGCCAATCAGACAGGTATGCGCTTCTAGAGTCACGGCAAGATGATTTGATTGGAAAGAAGATAAGCCGCCCCGCCCTATCTAAGCTGTGATTGGCCAGGATTTTGAGCAAGGTCAGATACGCCCATAGACACCGTCGCATATAGTCTACCTCAAAGCAGCCTACGTTTTCATCATCCGCTGAGGAAAAGTAGCACGGCAGTATAGGGCGCGCGAAAGCAACGGTTGAAAGGCTACTTCTTCTGATTTAAAGTGTCGTGGAATTGGCTGGGTAGAGGTTTGTCAGTAAACAGCAGGCTGGCCGGTGAGTTAGTGACAGCTTTTGTGTTGTATTCTAGTTGAAAGAGCCGAAGAGGCCAAGATGGAGTTTTAAGGCAATAATGCGGTAACTGCACGGCATCGGCATGCACCAGGCAAAGAAAAGCGATTTGCGGGACTTCACCATCACAACTGCCAAGCAGTTGGGCTCTGATACCGTCCGCGGTATAGCCGTGAGCCAACCGATACCTCTCCTGCTAGACAGGAGGAAGCTAACGCTAGCCAGTTAGCCTGTGGGCCCATTCAGGTCGCGCAAAGAAGCGGTTACATCAAAGCGTAAACTACTACCCTTTCTATCCTCATACCATCCTGTAAAGATGAAACCTCAAGACATCGTCGCTGGAAAATCCAGTCTGTGGATCTTTGGGTACGGCTCGTTGGTTTGGAAACCAGACTTCGAGTACAAGAGGAGCAAGATCGGTTATATTAAGGGGTACAAGAGACGCTTCTGGCACGGGGACAATTTTCATCGTGGAGATGATGAGATGGTGAGTTTGTTTATTTCTACAAATTTTTAGTTTAAAAACCGTCTAACTAAATACCTGAAGAGCTCCTCTATCGAAACTCATTGACTCTTGCGTATTTCCATGACAGCCCGGAAGAGTGGTGACGCTCATCGAGGAGGACGACGTAAGTGGAACTTCCCCTTTTAGAGGAACAACGCTATGAATAGACAACATAGAAATACCTCATTTTGTGGGCGTAATAAGTTTTTGATACATTTCTTTTCTTGCGTTGTTCCAAACCTGTACTGACTGACTGATTTCCGCCAAACACGAAAGATGTTAAGTTGAATGACAGCCAGGCTCCATTTACTTGTATAGAAACAAATGGATGCAATGAAAGCAAACTGAGGCTGTCATTCTGCCTAACATTTTTTATTTCTGCTGGAAGAAAATCATTAGTGTTTGGAACAACATGAGAGTCAGCAAATTTACAATTATTATTTTTGAGTGAACGGTCTATTTTAAATCCTCGTTCCCCTCGCTATATGTGACTAACCTTGTATTTTGATACACAGGCGTGCACCTGGGGTGTTGCCTTCGAAGTGACTGGCTCTCAGGTCGAGGAGTCTCTCAAATATCTGAACGTAAGGGAGGCGGTAAGAGGCGGCTACCTGACCCGGGTCGTAGAGTTCTTCCCGCGGGGCACGAACCAGTCACCTGTCCAGGCTCTGGTTTACATCGCCACGCCTGACAACCCTATTTACCTGGGGCCTGCCAGCACAGAGGAAATTGCTGCTCAGATCGCTGTGTGCAAGGGGACGTCGGGCCACAACATTGAGTACCTGCTTCGCCTGGCGGAGTTCATGAGAGTCAGCTGCCCTGATGTGGACGACCCTCACCTGTTCTCCATTGAGGCAGCTGTTCTCACCTCCATGAGACGCATATTGTTAGCAGGCTAGACACCTGTATCTTCTGTAAAACATTAAATGGGTCAACATTTAGTCCAAACACTATTAATGTCCTAGCATTAAGTTAATGTTGCCATCCTTGAGGTGTGATTGTGATTTAGTGGCTTTTTAAATTTCATTCTCCCTATACCAAGCTATTAAAACTTACTGTACTACAGTAGAGATACGGTATTAAGGGAACATGGTGTTTTAGGCTGTCTGTTGTTATTCTATAGTGTGACATCATGCATACTGTCAGTTCTCATTGTTTTGTACTCTTGACCCAAGTTTATGATGCTGTAGTACAAATGCATGCTTGTGACAATGTATTGCCAAAGTTTGTCCAGTTCTAAAGCTGTTCGCACTTGTTTTGAATATGTGGGCATGAAACCTCTATACACTTCCATTTTAATTTGCACTGAAGCAGAATACTGTTAAACCATTACAATGGTTTTTCGTTTGCACATTAAAACCTTCAGAGAACCTGTAACCTGATTGTCAAGTGTGTTTGGTGTGAAATGAAGTCGTTATCTGTGTTGAATACATGTAAGAACGATGTTTGAACTTGAGAGAACAAAATAGCGAAGGTGACGAGATTTAACTTGAGTAGACTTGCATTTTAAAAACAGGCAGAAAGTTGGTAACAGAATGCATACACAAACTACATTATATGTGAACATTTCAAATCATTGAGTCAATGTTTTAGTTTTTTTTCTCCAAGTTAGTAAAAGAACCATTTGGGTTTTTCTCTTCAGGTATTTACACTGACCTATAAAAATAGACAAGCAATTGCGGGAAAATTGAGAACTTTGAAAGGGATGATACCCTTGAAGTATTTACATAGAACATTTATCATCACGTTTAAAGACGAAAATAAACCCAGAAATGGCCTTCCTCAAAACCATAGCCAAATATCACAGATACAACAAAATTATGGACTTTTAATTATTTAAAAAATAAAACTGATTTGATACAATTTACAACAAGCACAGATCATAAATGACCAAGTTTTAACTTAAGCTATGTTACATTTCACATCCAAGTATTTTAAGTCACAATTTAAGCAGTGACATGATTTAAGCAGCACTCACTTCAGACATTTTCTCATTGCATTTACTACAAAAAACATTGATTTCTTGTATTCTTCCTAAGAGAAAATATATATTAGTATTTAAGCCAAAATCTTTGAATTTGCAGCAAATAAACAGAAAGAAGGCCATTCGTATTTTAATTGAACAAATGTCAACAAGTCTGTCCTACAAAAATAAGAGCGATTTTACAAAAGCAGTCTTTTCTGTTCCTATGTGTTCACGGTAAAGACGTTGTTCGAGAGGGTGTTCGATAACCAACATTCCTCCCCCGTCCCCATTTCAACTCATCTCTGCTCACAATGATGCTGAACATATCATGATCAGTGGCAGAAGATAAAGAAAATTTGATCTTTCATTTGGCCTTGTTCCCCTTTGCTTACTTGGTTATCAGAAAACAAAAAAGAGATGTCACTGGAATAAACTCTTTTGTCAGCCTTTACAATGACAATGTTCTGTACGAAGGAACAATTAGTTAAATTTCATATTCAGAAGATCAAATTCTCAATGGAAAAGTGACTTGTTTTTGCTTTTAGGAAAGTGCGCAACCTGTGCCTGCTCACCAGCCCCCCTAATGGATGCTAAATTGGGGTGGGCACCAGGTGGGGTTTCACAGTGACAGTAGGGCTTATGGTATGATAACGGCTCAACATCGTAAGCATGAGAATTGCCAACCTGGGACTGAAAATGCACTGGCCATGCTACAATCGAAAAGCGAATGTTCAGAAGCTGCTACCGCCCACTGTGATTGCTGGGTCCTTTGCTTCTCTTAGTGGGGTTGAGTTGGCTTTGTGAACTGCCGTGTGCTAAAGTCTGTGAGTTGGTGGCCTCAGTGCTTCCTTTAGCCTGGGGGGAGGAGGTGCCAGCTGGAACAAAGGCAGGTGTGGTTGAAGACCGAATGAGAGCCGGTTGTAAGGAGCCAGTTGCTGGAATACCTGGAAGAGGGTTAATTAACAATGGATGAACCTTTTCACCAGGAGTTCTGCCAGTCAATGTCGAATCGGTTACCTTTGGACACACTGTAGCCATATGCGGCATACGCAGCTGCAGACGCTGCTGCCGCCCCTGCCATCGCCCCTGCCATTGCTGCAGCACTGCCTGCGGTGGACTTCCGTCCTCTTCCCTTCCTCAAGGAAGATGACTTCCCGGCTCCTCCAGAGCCTTTGGGTCGTCCTCGACTCCGACCGGACCTTCCCCTGCCTGGACTGGATATATCTTGGGAGGAGACACCTGGGAGAGAGTCATGTGTGATGAAATGGGTTAGGATTAAAGGATTAATTCACTTCCAGAATAATTTACTTACCCCCATGTCATCCAAGATGCTCATGTCTTTCTTCAGTCGAAAAGAAATTAAGGTTTTTGAGGAAAATATCCCAGGATTTTTCTCCATATTGTGGACTTCAATGGGACCCAATGGGTCGAAGGTCCAAATTGCAGTTTCAATGCAGCTTAAAGGGCTCTACACAATCCCAGTCGAGGAATAAGGGTCTTATCTAGCCAAACGGTCGGTCCTTTTCTAAAAAAAAAAAAAAAAAAAAAAAAAAAAAGGTTTTTTTTTTTTTT
>NW_015506012.1:339393-407827 GCF_001515645.1 Sinocyclocheilus grahami
AAAAAAAAAAAAAAAAAAAGGTTTTTTTTTTTTTTTTTTTAGAAAAAAACCCGATCATTTCGCTATACTTTCGCTAATCCTCATTCCTCGACTGGGATTGTGTAGAGCCCTTTGAAGCTGCAATGAAACTGAATTTGGACCTTCGACCCATTGGGTCCCATTGAAGTCCACTATATAGAGAAAAATCCTGGAGTGTTTTCCTCAAAAATCTTAATTTCTTTTCGACTGAAGAAAGAAAGACATGAACATCTTGGATGACATGGGGGTGAGTAAATGATCAGGAATTTTTTTGTTCTGGAAGTGAACTAATCCTTTAAGGGCTTCTGAAAATGCAGCTTTTTCATCACAGGATTAACTTACATTTAAGTATATGAAAATGGAAAACAGTTATTTTAAATTGTAAAACTATTTCACAATAATACTGTTTTTACTGTATTTTTGATCAAATAAATGCAGCCTTGGTGAGCATAAAAAACTTCTTTAAAAAACCTAAATAGAATTACCAACCCCAAACTTGGTAGTGTATCCTCAAACTATGATTTCACAGATCTACAACTATTTAACAGATTATGTGCCAGCCAAACACATCAATATGTTTCTTCTAAATTGTCGGAGTGTGCCATTTTTCCTCTAATCCTCAGTTTATTATGAGGTTGCATGCCAAGGCTGTCTGAGCCACTGCGGCCCAGACTCACGCACACCATGTCTCCTTCATAGCCACAGTTCTGCTCGCGTTTCACAGGCAAACTCAATCCCACAAACCTCTGAGCTCTCAGCTTCATGGCCTAGACTGCAACACTGCTTATTAGCACTGCTCATCACTCGACAGGAAGGCAGCCAGGTCTGTGCTAAATGTGACCATGTTAAACTATATTCAAGGATTTGAACATTAAAGCAATAAGCCCCAACAAACACGTATAAGACCAGAGAAGCAAGAAGTTGTAGCAAATGTAGGTGTTTAGACTGAAAAAAGTCTTACAGGCATGAGCGGCGCTAGGGAGGGGCTAGCAGGTACTTTAGCACCCTCAAGAAAGACCATAGCACCCCCACAAATAAAAAAATGAAATAAAATAAAAACATCTGACTCATTACGCATGCATAACTCGTGCAATGCATAACGTGACATGATTTGCGTCACACTTTTCGTAATGTCATAGCATTTTTTTTTTTTAAATGTATTGGTTCCTTGTGCCAAGTAGGCATGCCCTATTTTTCTAGTCAACAAGTTGCATATTTATATTAAATTGATTAATATAATAGCCTTTTTTTTTTTACGAATGATACTCTTATCTGTATGACCAAAAATGACAGTATTTTAAGTTATTTCCGCAGGGGGGGGAAAATGTCATGCCTACATGTCATGCAGTAAGCGCGATAGGCTAATACTCCCACACTTCTCATAAACACTTGACATGCGCACATATAGCACATATTCATCTAAATTCACATCAGAGTGAACCGCCGTATATCTGAGAAGCAGCTGTGGCGATACCCAAAACAGCAGCTTGGCACATTTGTCCATCAATACACAGAGAGCGAAGGCTCTGGTTTGAGATTGTAAATAAAGTAAATATATCCCCAGAGCTTTTTGATGTCATATTGCCTTTGACTCACATTCCGAAATGCTTGTTCACTGAATTCTAGATGGACTGTATAAAAATATTTGGGAACTGACTGATCTAGGCTACTTCTTTAATTTCATCAAATGAAAAAATGTAATTAAATTGTGACGAGTCAAATAATCATGTTATAAAATGTAAATCGAGTGGGTGATTAATTTAATTATTCATATAATAATAATAACCTGTTTTGGTCATATTTACTATTAAACGCCTAGCTCCCCCTGTCAGTGATCTAGCACACCCTCAGCTCATGCGTTCAAAATTCTCTGGCGCCGCCCCCGCTTACAGGTGAAATATCATAAAAATCTGACTTTTTCCATGTTTAAGTGCTCGAATCGGGTCCCCGGTGCATCTACCAACCCAGAAAACGTGAAAAAGAACAACCCAGTAAATTTTTTTTGGTAAGCCTTTCTCTGCAATCTTGTGAACAAACGAGCGCATCAGATTTCGTTCCCCCCATGACGTAGAAAGGGAATTTAAAGTCCCAGCCTTAGAAGAGACAAGATAGCAGTGGATTTATTGATTTATTTACTATATATGATGCTGCTGCCACACAGATCTAATATAAAAATGTGATTTCTTTCCCAGCTGTTAACCGACTGTTTTTGTAACCTGTATGTTTTTAACATAAACTTGTGTGTATTTGACAGTTTAAGCGCAATAAGACATGAGAGAGAACTTAGTTTACTCACATGCCATGTGACAGCCGTTTTCTCTGCACATGCTTCAGAAGTTTAAACTAATACGGTGTAAAATGCATGATTTCAGCGCAACAGACATGATAATCAAAACCAAACAGATGTTTTTTTAGCAGAGTATCCGAGGAACAAGCTGTAAAGGCACAGCCCTATTCTGGAAAAGGAGGTGGGGAGCAGCAGCTCATTTTCATTTAAAGAGACATGCACTAAAACAGCGTGTTTCTGCCTCTACTCAAAATAAGCATTTTCAAAATGATATACTAAATGATCTGTGGGGTATTTTGAGCTGAAACTTAGACACATTCTGGGAACACCTGAGACTTATATTACATATTGTAAAAAGGGGCATAAAAGGTCTCCTTTAATGTGTGTAATTTTATGTATATGTGTAATACAACAAAGCTTTCTGTGAGCTATATAAGTCTGAATGTAATTAAAAACTAACAAGAATTAAAACAAGGGCACCCACCATTCATCGTGTCAGACACAGAGCCGGCGATGGAAGCGGGAGAGTTGGTGGCACGGGACTGTGGAGCAGAAGACACAGGTTCGTCCACAATTACCAGCATGTCGCTGCTGCTTTCATCTGCAGGAATGGAGCTGGGCTGGTGCTCACTGCTCAATGAGATCTGCAGGGACACATAGTTCTGGGGGTGAGACAGGGACAGAGGGACAGCACCACGAAGGAAAGACAGCAGGACCAGAAGATGGACGAGGAGGAGGAAGAGCGGCGTGAGATCAATGTACCAAGTAAATGAGAGGATGTGTGTTGACAATGGCATAATAGCTCTATAGAAATCATCCATTCTTTGGGAAAGTTCTCACATGATTGTTATGTGGACTCGTCAGCTAAAGAAATGTCATTACAGGACCAGCACTGTACAATAATTCTTCCTGACACCATGACCTCTGCAATTCAATAAACATGATCAGGATCACACAGTTCAATCCAGTCCAGGAAGTGCTTACGAGTAGAGTCTCATACATTCTTACCTCACTGAAGGGGCTGGGCATGGCAGAGTCCATGTCCACACTGATGAACGAGTCTTCTCCATCTGCCGACAGATTGGAGTTGTCTGCAGACGGGACAAAAGGGATGACCACATTCACACCTTCCTTCTTCCTCTTAGTGTCTGGGTCATCTTCCTTTCTCTTCTTTAAAATGAGAGGGATGCATGGAAACAGGACAGTTGGACAAGGGTGGTTAGGGCATTTTCTTGATGTTCACATACAAAATAATTTGTTATAATAATATCTATATGGATTTCTACATCAGGATCCCTGAAAATCTTGATAGTACATTTTTTTTGTGATAGTCAATATAAAGCAGTGCTATTTTAGTATTATTTATATGCTATTATAATATTTACATTTTGGATAAGGTTTTATTTTTTATATTTCATGTCAAGTGTTTAGTCTAAGTTTCAGTAATTTTGATTTGTGCTTCTGTCATTTTTGGTAGATTTTTTAATCGTTCGATTTATCATTATTTTGTTTTTATTTCAACTTATTTATTTCAGTTGGTTGCTAAGTTTTTCATCTTATATTTATATTTGATTTGATTTGAAATGGTTTTTACTTACTAATTTCTAATAGTTTTAATAGTTGAATAGTTTTTAGTTACCCCACGTCCTTGTGTGGTATATATACTGTATCTACACACACACACACACACACACACATATATATATATATATATATATATATATATATATATATTTTTTTTTAAATTTATTTTATTATTGTTGTCCACTGCAGAGGAAGCACTTACCCTTTCTGCATACTTCTCCCTCTTCCTCTTCCGGTCTTTCACCTTACTGCTCTCTTCCAGCTGCCGTTTCTCTTCCTATATATATATTTTTTTTTTTAAATTTATTTTATTATTGTTGTCCACTGCAGAGGAAGCACTTACCCTTTCTGCATACTTCTCCCTCTTCCTCTTCCGGTCTTTCACCTTACTGCTCTCTTCCAGCTGCCGTTTCTCTTCCTGCCGTAAACGCACTGCCCGGAAACACAACCAAATCATCCAATCAGAGACGAGCAATTAATTCATTTATTAACTCATTTAGATTACACATATGCATTTATTATCATAAACGGTGTGCTAACTCACATTTTTTCTCCAGCTCCTCATCATCCAGCAGCAAGCTGACAACCTCTTTGGGCTTCAGGGTGTCAGGTTTAAAATTTCCTCCTGATATTACCATCCTCTGAATCTGAAGTGCAGATCCCACAGCCGAAAGTGATTATTGAGACAGAGAATATATAAATCAAATCAGTAAGAGCAAAAAGAAGAGAAAATTTGACTCTTGGAAACATACACTGACTATAATGATGTGTTGATACAGACATCCTGGACTACATGTTTAAAGCACATGCAATTACAGTATAATTAGTTGTAATTAGAGTTGAAACCATGGGCTAAATATTCCGTTAACCCCCTTGTCACTGCAAAGACTCTTCTGAGGTTTGACATTTAGATAAATATAGCTTTGTAACTTAAACTGACTGATGTGAGCTATCAAGAGAAAAAGGGGTAATTTGTCTAACCATTGCAGAATTAGCTGAATTAAAAGGAAAACATGTTACATTATATTTTGTGTAACCTTCTGGCCCGAGGAAGGCACTCGATACGGTGTACTAACCTCACTCTTTTCTTTGGCTCTCTGTAGGATGCGTTCCTCAATTGTCCCTTTGCATATAATTCGATAGACTGTGACCTGCTTGGTTTGTCCAAGTCTGTGGGCTCGATCCATGGCCTGCTGGTCAACTGTGGGGTTCCAGTCACTGTCATAGAAGATCACCTGGAAAGAGAGGAAATGGATAAATTTGTCACATGAAATTATCTCCTCTAATGAACTCATTCCTATTCATGGCTATTCCACAGATGCCATCTTTAATTCTTGCACATATAATCCACACTGGTTTAAAATACTGTTCAAATCGCACACCTCCACAGTCAATTCTCTAACCATCTGATGCATACTGTACACAAAACTAAAAAGCACTTTCTGGATCTAGCAAGCTCTTAACTGATTGGCTGACCCAATTCAACATATGGGAGTAAAAGCAGAGGTTTTTCTTTTTTAATCAGTTCACTTGAAAACAAAGTCATGTTAACAAGGTACCGCACTGATGCAGTGAGCACAGTTTTATGTTTTAGTCATAGTTAAAAAATAAAAAAATAAATAATCCAATATACTACCATGTCATATTCATGTTACTCTGACTAAAATGACATCTAATTTTAACTGATAAAAATGACAATTAATAGGCAAAATTATTTAAATAAAATATTCAAACATTTTTAAATGTATATTTTATATATTAATTTAAACATTGTTGTCAACATTTAACAAAAACAATACGTGAAAACTGTCCTTTTTGTTCTGACAAAGAGCTTCAGTTTAATAGTGATCATTCACTGTTTATTCACTAGAACAAAAAAAGCAAGTTAACATGCTAATTTAATAAATTAATTATGTTTAATGCAATAATTTTCAAAACATTTTAATACTTTAATCTATACATGGGTTTTAACAGTAAAAAGAAAAGTAAATATTTTTTAGATAATACAAAATGCACAAATATATTTTGCACATATATTAGAAATATATGTAGCACACATGAAGTAGTAAGTAAACTAGATTTCCTCAAGCTGACCTGCATATTTTGCTGACTTTTTTGCCGCGTTTTGCCGTTTTTGGAGTTATGTCAAATAATCAGTTCTTATTATTTTTTACCATTAATTCTGATCTTATTCTGCATCTACACAAACTGAACATACTAAACTGTAAAAATGTAATTTTTAGTTTTCTGTGTAACCACTTCCAGAGACTGCTGCACCGTTATTTGTTTATTTAATACCTTTCTATTATTGCGATATCCATAATTTCAGATAAACCCACCCCCAAACAAAACAAACTGTAGTTGGTCGCGTTACATGCTGGCCATTTGGTCGAAGCTTCAAAGGTGCTAAATGTCTTTGAGTTCATACAATATTAGAGGCCGTTCTCATGGCCTCCGGTGGGGGGAAGGCAATCTGGTAATCATGATGTGCTGATGGGCTACGGCCTCACCGTGTCTGCAGCTGTCAGGTTGATACCCAGGCCTCCGGCTCTGGTACTGAGGAGGAAGACAAAAATATCCGTCCTGCAAAGGGAGGGGTGACCAGAACAGTGAGAGAAAGCAAATAAAGCGGAGGCAGATCGTGCTCTTTAAGGGGCCTGCCCAACCGCCCAGGATTTACACAGAGAGACATTTCAATATACAGCATACTCCTCTAGAAAATAAAAACCAGAGCCCACTGCACCCACAGAGAGCTGAGCTAATGCAAACCAGACCCCGTGAGGAAGGGTGGGGAAAGAGAAGAGAGCGCAAAACCCTGACAGCACCGCCAGGGATAAGGAATTTACGCTTGGTGACATTTTGGAAAAACAAGCCCCAATTAGGTTTAAGAAGAGACGGGCGCTTACAGACATGTGCGGCTCCTTTTCAAACCTTGCTGTCGGGCCGCTGAAAACTCACCGGCTCTGGAAGTCAGCCACCATGTCCCGCCGCTCCGAAATCTTGGATGAACCATCCAGTCTCATGTAAGTATGCTTGCGGTACACCATGTACTCCTGCAGGACAGTTGAGAAACATTTCAAGTAAGAAAATGGAAAATCATGCAAGCAAACAAGTCAACGATATGAAACTGGTAAGTCTATTTCACTTTAATCCTTTCAAAAAATCTGCAGGGCAGATTTGCAAGCTGCATATGTCCCCCTTAACACACCGCCACAGATCCTCATTAGCATAGCAGACTCTCCTCAGAGACTTTTCTCAGATGACCTCCCACTCTCCTACGCCACCCAGAGTGAAGTCTCAACTCCATCGGGCCTACCACTCCACTGGACGGCCTCCCAAAAGCACATCTGGACCATATGAAGTGAGCATTAGCACTCTCTTTGACATTAAATGTCTTTGATTAGGACTTTGTTCCAGCCTGAAGTAACATTAGATCACAAATCCCAAGCTTCTCTGCAGCTGTAAGTAACAAATGAGACCTTCTTAAACGGCATTACACCACTGAGAATATAAATCCAGGTTAGCAGAATGTCGAACATAACATGATTTAGCCTGAGACTTAGGAACAAAGCCCGGAATATGCTTGAAAAGATCTCAAGTGGGAGTTGAGCTATTGAACACATTAAAAAATAAAAAAAAATTGACCAAAACACTCAAGGGATCTGCTTGGAGAGACACAATATCAAAGGAGACAAAACATGACAGTCTTCGGCTTCTGCACAAAGAGAATGCATCGATACAGGGGTTTTCAAACTGGGCTCCAGCGACATACAAGGGTTTCTAGGGAGTCCGCAAAAAATGTGTGTGGGGGGAGGATTTTACTAAATGCATTTTTAGGGCTGTCAAAGTTGACATGTTACCTTAAGACAGAAATTAAATTTGTTTAATGCAATGTTTTTAAAACATAAAACATTTTTTGGATTAAATTTTATTTAATTAAATGAAATATATAGCTTCCTTTATATTTTAGGACAGGGTTCCTAGTTTGAAAAATGTATTATACACATTACAAAAGTAGTCTGGTTATATCAGAGGTTACTTTAACCGAAAATGTTCTGTCATTGACGGAATTTTTTTGGCAAAATCTGAAGGCCGTCCGTCACTGACAGATTACACTGAGGGTGATCTATTGTAATTTATAACTGTAATTCCCACCCCTGTCAAGTTGGTGGCGAGGGCACTCCAGTGTGGCAGAAGCAGCGTGGGATCATCAGCTCCAGAACAAAAATAAACTAACGAGTCTTCTACTTAGGGCTGTTTGATTCCTAAATGTTTGGAATCGAGTCCGATTCAGATTCCTGGTTCTGGAATCGATAGGATTTGATTCCAAGAATCGATTCCTCACTGTTGTTTTCGATTCATGTTTTTTAGATTGGAGGAACCTAATTTCGCAATGACTGCAGGATATAATGGTTGTAGAAAGTAGCCTTCTCATAATATGAAGCTTTATTTGTAAAAAAAAAATTACTATACATTTCTGTAGCTCTTATTAATTTTAAATTGTAATTTTATTTGCATTGCCCATGAAATTAGTCATAGCCCACAGCTCAGTAGTGGACATGCATTTATTGCATGAATGGACATGAAGTGTCTAAAAAACATTTGCACAGTTCAGCTGAATGATGTTTACTTTAACCGTATGCTTTGCACAAAATTAACAAACTGTACACTGAAACAAAATAACCAGAATATTAACAACAGCAGTGATATAAGAGCTCGTGGTTTATCTGTCAATCACTCTCAGTCACTGATCTGTGCTCTCTGCGTTTTCTTTCAGAATTATCATTGGCTGATAGAAAGGTTTTAAAAAATTAGCATTTTATTTAATATGGAAATAATATCAAGACCCTTGATCACGTCATGATCTATTCTGTGTCGCAGCGCTCAAAATTGGACAACATATGCCAGTTCCACTGTTAAAATAACCTCCGAATCGTTTTGTTTTTTTAACTAGTTCAGTAAAACGATCTATCCGAGAGAAACTTTTCGTGGAAATGAATCAGACTTCTAATTACTATTAGCGAGCAAGAGGCAAAAGCTGCTTCTCAAACTCAGATGAGCTCAGTACCGACTCGTTTTCATTCAGTTTATTTTCGTGAATCACTGTTCAGCGACATTTGATGAGGCAGCACCCGAGATATGCAACCTTCGTAGGATGCAGCCTTCTGTTTGAGAAAGTGCTACAAAGAATATTGCACCTGAAAGAACCATGTACCGGATCATTAAGAACTTCAAGGAGAGAGGTTTGACTGCAGTGAAGAAGTCTTCAGGACGTCCCAGAGTGTCCAGCAAGCGCCAGGACCGTCTCCTCCTGAGGAGTCAACTACGGAATCGTGTCACTACCAGTGCAGAGCTTGCTCATGAATGGCAGCAGGTTGGTGTGAGAGCATCTGCACGCACAGTGAGGCCAAGACTTTTGGACAACGGCCTGGTGTCAAGAAAGGCAGCAAAGAAGCCACTTCTCTCCAAGAAAAACCTGAAGGACAGACTGAAATTCTGCAGGAAGTACAAGGATTGGATAGCAGAAGACTGGTGCAGTTATTTTCTCTGGTAAATCTCCCTTCCGACTATTTGGGACATCTGGAAAATCAATCAGAGAAGAAAAGGTGAATGGTAACTTGAGTCCTGTGTTGTGCCAACAGTGAAGCATCCTGAGACCATCCATGTGTGGGCTTGCTTTTCAACCAAGGGAGTGGGCTCTCTCATAATTCTGCCCAAAAACACTGCCATGAATAAAGAATGATATCAAAACGTCCAGAAGCCCACAAATTGTGATCAACTCCGAGAACTAATCAGTCAGGATTTGGCCCAGAAGCTAATATCCAGCATGCCAGAGTGAATTGAAGAGGTTATGAAGAACAAGGGTCAACACTGTACTTCTTTTTTTTGCTAATAAAAGCCTTTAAAACTTATGATATGCTTATCATTGTTTTTCAGTATACCATAGAAACATGTGGAAAAATAATCTACAAATACTGAAGCAGCACACTTTGCAAAACACAATATTTGTCACTGCCAAAACTTTTGGCCATGACTGTATATGTACAGTTCATTCATCAACTGAAAACAGAAACGCTTGGGATTTAAGAATCGATATTGGTTCATAAAAATGAGAATCTATTCAAATAAAGAAATCTATTTTTTTTTTACCCAGCCCTAGCATATTTTGTTTTTAGTGGCCTCTGCTGTCACTGCCGGTGTGGTGTTGAACATGAAAAGAGATCTCTTCAGAAATAAATAAATGCATAAGCCTATATGCGTGTCCTGTAGGTTCATTATTAAAAATGAAAATGTGAACAAAAATACAAGCAATTAAATGTGTTATTATAACTAAAATATGAAAATTAAAATGACAGGTAATAATAGATTATGAAGGAATTTTTACGACCCTGTCCGTCAAAATGACTGACAATGTTAAAGTCTAACTCAACCTCTGATTGTGACATATTTCTACTCAAAGAGCAGGAAATTGTGGATAATATATTATCCATCACAAACTGCAGGGGTTGAAAAATAAGAAAAATTTGTGACGCAAACTGAAAAGGAAAGTCATTTCAGAGGCGGGGTAAGTTATTACATTTTGATGAAAGAATGTAAAGCCAAAAATTTTTTTTTCTTTTGAATTGCATGCATTGATGAATCGTTCACAATAAGACCAGGAATGTGTATCCAAAAAGAAAATTTTGACAGAAAGTAAAAATATAAGGTGTAGATATACATGTCTATGCCAAAACTAATGGCCAATCAAAGGTTGATGCCATGTTTTTCCATGCTTAACTTTTTCTATAGACCAACTACTTCACAAATAAAGGAAGTCAAATCTACGTAATCAGACTTTAGAGAGACTGCCATGGAAAAGGCTTAAGCCAAAATGAATCGGAAGGAATTCCTATTGACTCTAAGGAGGTGTTTCTAGACTACGAGTGCTGTTGTGTAGGACTATAAGCAGCCTGTGTTGACAATGTTATTGGAGGCTTCTACTTTTAGCTCAATGTTTGGCTTGCTGCTGAACATGTGGCAAACAACTGTGTGCCTCTGGAAAAAGTGATTGTTTCCTCCAGTTCTCTTCTCTCAGCCTTTGTCCAGCTTTAACAATATAAAGCTATTTTACAGCAAACATTCCCTTCACAATGCTTGATCAAATTTAGCCATCTCTCCTTTTGTGGGATTAACACTCAAAGTACAACGAACATGTAAACAAAAACACGTACAGCGCGACCTCAGATATCTACAATTGCTTCAGTACAGACATATTTCTGTGGACATGAAGGAAAGGTTGAAGGTTAAAGGAAAAAACACGTCACAATGACATGACGTAGTTACGTAATGTTCACAGGCCACAAAGCTGTCAGTCACCGACTGTGAGAAGTTCCTGGAAGCACTCACCTCTAAAAGGTCTATCATGCGGGTCATCTGAGAGTAGATGAGAACTCGGTGGCCCTGAGACTTCAGTCTAGTCAGCAGCAGGTCTAGAATGCGAAGCTTCCCGCTGTCTGTGATCAGAGACTCTTTGTCTGTAGAAAAAAGTGGAGAAAAACATTTCAAAACCCTGAAAAATGGTAATGCTTCAACTCACAAGATCAAAACTGTATCCCACACTGTCGGAATGGAGCTGATTAGACAAATCAAAGCAATATAATGAATAAGCTTGTCGAGTGACAGCAATTTCCCCTCCATGCTCAAACGTTCTATAATCACTCCGCTCCGGGTTTTCCATTTCCTGCTCCTCACTTGCCGATGACAGAAACGCCACTCTCAGCAGCAAAATTTGTTACAGATACGCTGTAAAGTTCTTTCAATATGTTTGTTTTATGATATCACAAACAATTGAGCACAAAAGTGAAACGTTCTCTTAAGTGGAAAAAAATATTACTTAAGAGAAAAATGGTTTGCTTTACTGAAAGATCAAAATTAGGCAAAAATATACTGTACGTACTACACTCAGAATGACAGAGGTGTTTTTTTTTAGTGATGCATGACATATTTGTACCATATCGGTTACAGATTACAGGAGTTTTTTTCTTCCTTTTTCTGTATTTTTACATTTAAACTAACATGAATATTAAAAAACAATAACTGACTGATACTGTTAAATGTAATCTTTAGCAAAAAAAAAAGAAAAGAAAAAAAACTAATTTCATGTGAATTTGGTAAGCTTTTTTTTTTTTTTTAGACAAAATAGTATTGAATTTGGCCATAACATGAGCCTATCAATATCTAGTATTTTAATGTTGGTGCATCTCTAGTAATTTTTTTGTTTGTTATCATCTAAATTATTTTCTGAGGTCATTTTAGGCCACAAAAAAAAAAGATTTTAAATTTCCATACTATGCATTATAATGTTGTGATGCCTAAATGCACTTTCATGCATTTTTAAGTGTTTTTTCTTTTTAAAAGACAAAACAGTACTGAATTTTGTCTTTGGCCATAACATGTGCTTATCAATCAATATCTAGCATTTTAATGTTGGTGCATCTCTAGTAACTTTTTTTGTTTGTTTTCATCTAACCCACATCCACATCATCCTTTAAATGCTAATCAAGTTATATATTAAGTTTTTCCAAATTTAAGGTGGTCATCAAATGTACATCAGTTATGTAAGTCCTCAACACATTTTAATTGATGTTCACAGACCAGAACATTTTGTGGCAATGGTCTGTCAGTGCTGTCACCCCAACGATGCTTCCAAAAGAGGAAGCACGGGCTTCCCATTGTTGACTGGTGCAACCCTTGACCCTAGGGTCAGCTCATGGGGGGGGGGGGGGGGGTAAAAACCCCCCGCGGCTCTAACCCACATCCACATCATCCTTTAAATGCTAATCAAGTTATATATTAAGTTTTTCCAAATTTAAGGTGGTCATCAAATGTACATCAGTTATGTAAGACATCAACACATTTGATTCATGTTCACAGACCAGAAAATGTTGTGGCAATGGTCTATCAATGCTGTCACCCCAACAGTGCTTACAAAAGAGGAAGCACGGGCTTCCCATTGTTTGACTGATGCAACCCTTGACCCTATAGGGTCAGCTCATGTGGGGAAGTTAAATGACCCTGCTAGTCATGGGCACTCAGAAAGTGATTATACACACAAAATGAGCCGGCTGCCAGAGCAATCTAGAGATCCCAAGAGACAGTTTGAGGCCTGCTGGCTGACCCTTAGACAGTACAAAAAGCATGTTAAACACATGGCCAGCATGACCATGTTGCTGTTACCACATCATGACCATGCTAATGTGAACCATAGATGAACCCTGACTCAACACCCCTATGACCCTGAAAAGGGCATGTGTGTAACCTTTTCAATGAGTGGTGGAGAATGGCTCAAAAGAACCCATACACTCAAGAATCTCATACTCACCGTGTTGACGCTCCATGAGATAATGACCACATGGATCTAATTTACTCCACCCGAGATGAACATTTTCTCTAAGGCAGGGGGTCTTAAACATCAGGCCTGTGGGCCATATTTGGTCTCAGAGGTATTTTCCAATGACCCCTCAAGTTTTAATAATCCAAAAGACTAACGAACGAGCCTGCATCCTCGTATACATCGAAAAAGTTATATTCGGCTGCACTGAATTAGATGGAAAACTAGATCACATCCAAGCGAAATGTGATGTGATTTTTAAATAATTTAAATAAGTTATTTAAAATATACAGAAAAATCAACAATTTACAAAACAGTTAATTTGTCAAATTTAAAGTTAATTCAATTGAATAAATCACTGATCAATTATACAGTAAAAATATAATACTATGAAATATTATTATAAATAATTTTTTTATATATTTCAATTTTATTGTTTTTTAGAATGTAATTTATTCCTGTTATGGCAAAGCAGAATGTTCAGCAGCTATTTGCTGCTTAATATTTTTGTGCAACCGTGATTTTTTTTAGGATTCTTTGATGAGGAGAAAATTCAAAAGAACAGCATTTAATTTAAATAGAAATATTTTGTAACAAAGACTTTACTGTCACTTTTGATAAATCTAATATGTTCCTGCTGAATAAAATTATTAACTTCTTTAAAAAAATGTTCTGCCCCCAAACTTTTTAATGGTAGTGTACATACCTTAAATTGCTCTGGTTTTTTACAGTGGCTTGTAGATTCAATAAAGATCTACTAGAACTGATTATACACTACGCTACATAATGATTATATACCATTTTCAGACCACTAAAGACTGCTTGAAGGATCACATTTTTCACCAAGAGATCGCCTGCTGAAATACAAGTAGAAGTTTAACAACCATATCCCACAGTGTTAACAGTAATGGTTTCTTCAGCAAAAAGCCGAGGTTTCAGGTTCCCGACTGAGAGAAGGACGGTTTCATGAAGAGAGAAGACTCTCCCATACGCTCTTCCCAATAAAGCTCTAATCTAATGGGTCTGGCGTCAGAGGGATGAGGCAAAGAGCTGCCAGATCCCACTTTATGAAGCCCCTGAAAGACTGTGGGATGAAGATGGTGGTCTAAGGGGATGATGTGACCCGTTGGTACCCACAACTAAACGGCACTGGCACCACAGAGTCTCCTCTGGTGTTTCCATTCCCGTCTTATCAAATCCCCCCACACGTCCTATTTCACAAGTCTGACGAGTCTGCAATTAGTCAGACACATGCTACTTCATCTAAAACCAGCTCTTAGACATGCTTATCAAACACAACTAATCTCATACAAAAACATTTTCAGAGGAAACTAACAAGGGTGACTTTATCATTTAGATTTCACGATAACAGATTTAGGGGTGGATTATGTCGGAATGAAAGTTCATCGAGGATGGCTTTGTGTATTTTCAGGATACCTTCCGACTGCAAAACAGAGGGAGAACAAAGATACCAAGCGCTGTGCCATCAGACATCCCTCTGGTTCCTGCTATCAATTCAACCCACCTGCTGGTGGAAACCCCTCAAGAGTGCCCTTCCAGGAGCCTCGGCTCTAATCCAATCCCTCCTGTCCAGAATTCAGGTCTGACCTGAGGGTGAACCAATTTAAAAATCTGTCACAGAGCCCTGGACGAGCTCATTAATCCCCCTGCCTATTTAATTGCCTTTCCGCTGCTTGCTAATTTCATTAAAGCGATCTCAGCTTTAGGGCCGCTTCTTCTGGAAAAGGGACAGTGGGCGACAACACAAGCACCGGCCTAACTTGCTATAAAATTAGCTTTAGTGTTTACTGATGCCCATTACAACCACTAGTCAACACCTAAACATGAGCACAGGGCCAAGGGGTGAGGCTAGAGCTCAACACAAACAATATTCGTTTTGCCACTCTGTCAATTGGCAAAACTTCGCAGAAGTGACAGTGATTACTGCACCTTAAAAACAGGGCAGAGTTGCACAAATAAATTACGCAATCACAGTTTAGAAGGGCATGAGCTCAGATTTGAAATGTGATATAATTCCAAAGTAAGCTGTAATTCACTTGAAATTAAAATTCTGTCATTATTTACTCACCCTGATTATGTTTTTAATAACTTTCTAATGGGGAGCACAAAAGATATTTTGATGGATCTTTCAACTGTTTTTGTCCATACAATGAGTCAGTGTGGTTCTAAACAACATTATGTGAACTATACCTTTAAAGGGATGGTTCACCCAAAAATGTAAGTTCTGTCATTAATTACTCACCCTCATGCCATTCCAAACCCACAAGACCTTCGTTCATCTTCGGAACACAAATTAAGACATTTTTGATGAAATCCGAGAGCTTTCTGACCCTGCAAAGACAGCTAAGCAACTGAAACATTTTATGGCCCAAAAAGGGAGTAAGGACATCGTTAAAATAGTCCATGTGACATCAGTGGTTCAATCTTAATGTTATGAAGCATGTAATGTTCTTTGCGCACAAAAAGTATTCTTGTAGCTTCATAACATTACGGTTGAACCACTGATGTCACATGGACTATTTTAATGATGTCTTTACTACCTTTCTGAGCCTTGAATGTGTCAGTTGTGTTGCTGTCTATGGAGGGTCACAAATCTCTTGAATTTGATCAAAAATATCTTCATTTGTGTTCTGAAGATGAATGAAGGTCTTACGTGTTTGGAACGACATGAGGATGAGTAATTAATGACAGAATTTTTGGATGAACTATCCCTTTAAACTTTGTAAAAAGTGCTAAATACAACATTCAAGACAAAAAGCCACAGACCAGCTGCTGATGAAATGGGTTCAGACAGTTAGGATATTCCATCTAAAGCCATCTTTTTGTAGGTAAAAATCATATGAAATGTGACACATTGGACACACACCATGTTTACGGAGTCTTGCATCAGTCCAGCGACCACAGACCTTGCTGGGACGGGAGGTAAAACGAGCAAATGAGGGATACTGTCATTAAGCTGTCGTATATATCGATTATACTCACCAGATCCCGCCTGGGATCTGAGCACTAACCCAAACACAAAAGCAAAGGGGTGAAAGATGTGACCACATTTAGAATTTCACACAAAAGGGAGAGGCAAAGCCGACTAAAACCAAGCAAAATGCTCCCTCTGTAGGCCAGAAGGAGACCTGCATCAGGGAAGAAAATCGTTTCATGAAAGGTCGACATCATGACTTCTGCAGCCTCTGACCTGCAAAAGCAAAATAAGCGGTGGCCTTGAGAACAAATTGCGCAGTGGAGCTCATGGGAAATCAGGGTTCGAATCTGTTCCTGGCCATATTCCCATAATGTGTCCTACTACTACCAAATAAATGTAGCTTCAGACAAAAAGAAAAAAAACGTTAAAGTATAGTAATTTTAAAAGAATAATAAATAATTCGATTAAAATGTAACACTATTCTATTCCATGTTTGATATATTAGCATGATTATACTTTAAATAATATACATATATATTACTTCTTAATATACAAACCATGTGGATAATCTTTCCAAACACTTTGGTGAAGTCTGGCTGTTTTTCACAGTCAGAAAGGCGGGGCGAGGGAGCAGATCACAAACAGTTATGCAGTCACTGTTGTTTGGGCCCCAAATCAAAAAGGCCAGGAATATTTCCGGCCATTTTGCTGGAGTGCAGAGATTCTTTGAAAGAACAGGAAGGGAAAGCAGAGTTTCCCACAGGCTGTCTGTGAGCTGAGCTCTGCAGCATTCTCACTCTCTCTCCCTCAAAACAACAGCTCAAAGCAGCAGTCGCATTACAACAATGTGCAGAGCTATTGTAAGAGAAAGCCTGTCCTCCTGTGGCCTGCCCCCCAATTAGTGTGACACGAAAGGTACAGCAGTTAGTACACTAACACTTTCATGTGTGAAAACCACTTGATGGGCGGCCACACCAATGTTGACAGCCTAAAAAAATAAGCATCAAGTTAAATCTTGCTAAATGTGTGTGTGATACAGTAAACACAGTAAATGCTTTTGCACTATGAAGAGGGCAGAGATGAACATGTTCACATTTGTTTGATGGTTGTCTCAGATATAAATGTATCCATAACTCTATAACTAATATATAAATAAAAATTAGGGATGCACGATATATCGGCCACCATATCGGTATCGGCCGATAAATGCTCTCTTCTATTCCTATTCTTAATTAAATATATGAAATGATATGTGATCATCCTGACTTTTATTTGGTTTTATTGTACATCTCAAAAATATCTGTAATAATATAATTCATGCAATCAAGTGTTTTCAATCTTTAAGACATTACAGACACCCGAATATCATCATCTTCATGCGAGGGACTCAAATCCTAAAATTTAAAAGGCATTTATATAGTTTCTTGTAAACACCCAACGTACACTTCGGAAAACTAATATGCCTAAAGTATGTGTCTATTATGTTTCTTTCTACTCATTATAATACTATACTGTTATAGTACTGTATTTATTTATTCACTCATTTTTTTCTTATTTATTTTAATCTGATGTTTATTCATGTACTTTAAGCTTATTTTCAATTATTTATGATTGATATGATTGAAATGAGCCCGCCAGCATACTTCAATGACTCTTACCCAGTCTTGTGTCATTTCCTTCCCTGGGTACAGTATGACTCTGAGAAAATGGGAAAAGTGCGCTCTGAAACACCTTAAGCCTGTGAATGAACATTCACAGTGATATACACATTCAAAGCGCTTACCTAACGCTGTGCAGAAACAATGTCCAATAGTCCAACTTCCTTGCTTTGTCCCCCTTCCCAACTTCACAAGCGCTCCCAGACCTCTTTCTCTTCCCTAGTCTGCAATTACACTGGAACGCGCACACAAACACACGCCTGCGCGCAAATCACACAACAGGCTGATGCAAAAATCAGTCTTATCTGCAAATGAAGTCTTAAGTATCGCCTGGCACTACTCCTATCGCATTGCCATGCTATACATGTAACGAATGGCTGTGCATTGGTGGCAAATCAGTGACCGTGACTGAGGTGCACCGGCCCTCAGACGTGGCCTCTTCCATGACCTCCAGCACTCTCCCATGGGTCTCCATCTCGTTTTTAGCCAGTTTTCTTTGATTGAAATGCACTTTGGCCCCAGAGCACAGCGGTACCATGGGGTCCCTCAGGGCCTGAAGGCTTGCCATAAGGAGCTGAGACACAGTTCTCTGGTTTGTGTTTGGTCTAAAGGAGGGAGTTGTCGCTTCTGAGGGCATTATAAATTTCAATAAAATTTAGACTTCCTCTCGAGACATTCGAAACCTTTATGAACAAACCAATGAACGTGAGAAAGTTTTTTGTCTTAAATAAAAATGACTTTGCAAGGACAATAGCCGGATACAAACGTCTTGGAAAAATGAAGTACCTCTCAACCGCTTTTACACACGTGCAAACATAAACAAACACGCATGCACGCACGCTAACTCCCACCCAGGATTTCACCTACCTGGGATCCTTATGAATGACCAGCCGTGTCTTTGCTGCAAGGCCATGACGCCCCCTGGGCTCTGAGGGAGGAAGGCCCGAGAGCGTTGAGCCCAGGCGCAAGCCAGCTCGGGGGATCCATACAGGAAGCACTGCTTGGCAATGAGACTCCCTCCATCTCGTATTAACCTCCATTCATACTCGGCGCTGCGATCCGCACAGTAGCGTTCCATGGGAACTGAAGTCACCTAGGGAAAGAAGAAAATCCCTTAGTCAACACCTCCGAGGCTGTTTACACTATCAAAGTGTCTTTCCTCCAGATAATTGGCATCTATTTCCCTTAGTCTTTTTATCACTAAGGAACACCAAACAAATTGGAGCTTGAGGGGGGGAGAACAATCATTTCCAGTTGTCGAACTTGCACACACACAGAGGCACGCACAACCCTGTCTTTCTGACATTTTGTCCGAACCCCGCCGCTCTGGCAGGAAAGCGTGGCAGAGGTCAACCATACTAACAGCGCTAACAGGCCTTTGAGTAACAGATGACCATTTCCTGTAGTGATTCACACCGCTCACAACCCCTTCCACTGGTTGTTTCTTTTCTCTCCCTCTTGCTTTATCCCTCTTTCAGCTTTATGGAGAATTTTATGGCGTGCTGACAAGCGGATGATATTATCTTCCTTTCATTCTTATCTCTGATGAAAAACAGCTCAGCTTTGGCTAGGCTTTCGGTTTTTACAGCTGACCAATAGGAGCACGAACACGCAGATGTGGCCATAAAAAGCCAACAGGGTCAAGAGTCCCTCATGAATAAAGAGAAAAAAGGCATCTAATCTATCTTATCACTTTCCCACAGTGCCCATATGCCCCTGGTGCCTAGGGGCCGGTGCCAACGCGGTGCCAATTCTCACATCACTCCCATGAGGCCAGACACAATCCCGACTCTCTGGGCTGGGATAACACAGAGATAGCCTCACATTAGCCAAGTTAACAGCAGATGTTGGAGGAAAAAGAACAGTTTCTCATACATGACTGAACCATTAACGTTGCGTTGATTCAGTACAACCCCACTGGTCACGTATAAAAGATTAATATCTTGACTAGCTTAAGTAAGAAGTTTTCCTGGCTCACTGTCTTTTGTTGGATCTGAAACAACCTTCCTATCTACCAATCCGATTTTAAGATTAGGTTTAGTGTTACGGTTAGGCTTAAAGGGTTAGTTCACCCAAAAATGAAAATTAGGCCATAAATTACTCATCCTGGATAAATGGATAAAGGCCTTCTGTAGTAAATCAATGTGTTTTTGTAAGAAAAATAACCATATTTAAAACATAATCAATTTAATTTAGCTTGCGCTCACTGTTATACACGGAAGCTGCTCCAGGCGGATGAAGTAGGAGTTCAGCGCTGCGCATGCGCCGATCAGAAGTGACGAACACGGAAGCGCAGGGGAGAGATCAAAACAAAACAACGGTCACTTATTAGAAGTACAAAACGAGGATTTGTAAAGAAGAATGTCAGAGGATTTCGATATAAGCCAAGAGGAGACTGGTTTTCATTTGCTAAAGTAAGGAAACTTTGCTTCCTTTGCTCCTGTTAACAAACGTTGGTTTTCACAAGTCTCACCGGCACATGAGCAAAGCTGAACTCCTACGTCATCCCCCCGGAGCTGCTTCCGTGTAAAACTGTTGCTGCAAGCTACATTAAAGTGATTATTACGTTTTGAATATGGATATTTTTCTTACAAAAACGCATCGATTCACTACAGGAGGCCTTTGTTCACCGCCCGGAGCCATGTGAGACACTTGTTTTAATGGATGGGCGCTTTTTATTTAACTTCTTTTGGACTGAAGCACTGCAACACCCACTGAGTGCCATTAAACAGCTTGAAAGATCACAGACCATTTTTAATATAACTCCAACTGGATTCGTCTGAAAGAGAAAAGACTTATACACCTAGGATGCCTTGAGGGTGTGTAATTTATAGTCTATTTTTCATTTTTGGGTGAACTAACCCTTTAAGGGCTTGAAAAAGATTCTGATCAAACTGTCATTTGATAAAAGATCAAATTTTCTCAGGTTTAAAAGGTGGGTCATTGTTAGGGTTAGAAAAAGAGCAGAGGTTCAAACTTGGAAAACAATGAAGAAAACTATAAATTATAATTAAATAAGCAGAATAAGAATATAGAAGAATTATAACGTTATTAGTTTTATAAAATAAAATACTATAAAATATAATTAAATATTACATGAAATTATAAGACAAATAAGTACACATAAGAATACTGACATTACTATTTATATAAATAACTATTATTATATTATTAATTACATAACTATAAAATCTAATAAAAATATGTAAACACAAATTATAATATTATTGTAGAAATAAAATTATAATTATAAAAAAATTTGAAATGAGAATTAAAATTGAATCAATAGACTAATTAATAAAAATAATTAGGCTTTTATAATAAAAAGAAGAAGAAGAAGAAGAAGCAGAAGTAGTAAGACTAAGGATAATGTATATGTCATTGTTTTGAGAATTAGTTTTTTCAATCTAAAAAGATCTGAAAACCACTCAGATTGTTTGGCTAGAATTGTTTGATAGGAATGTTGATCTTGAAGCAAATAATGTTGTCAGTCTCAACTACCATGTCTCCTTTAGTACCAAACATGTGATTTCACAATATCTCGATAATATCCCCAAGTCTGCAAGTATCCCAAATGGCGGTGTGGTTTTTGATGGGCTGTGTATTCACAGCCAGAGAAGCAGCCCTTAACCAAGACCTCTGATTTCTCACTGGTGGGCTTGTGTTGTTTGGTTACTCTCCACCGGGGTCATGATCAGCTGAGCAGAAGATCTGTCAGGAGGTCAAAGAGGATAAATAAACCAGGCTTGTACTGAGGGCCACACAGAGAAGTCTTTCATTTTGGATAGCAAGTTTGTTTCTGAGACAGTGGGAGATCCCTGTCAGCATCTGACCACCCTCAGCAGACTTTTGCCAAACTGTTACTGGATACTGAAAACAGAGTTACTGCATATAGAAATCTGGATTTATTTCAAACCGCTAAACTGAGTGAAAGTTCTGCCAATCAATATGGTCCACTTAGATGTTTTTGGAGGGAAAGGTTGTGTGTTTCTCACCCTGGGTGTGACGGCGAGTAAAAACTTGGGTGGTTGGGTAGGCTGGCACGGTCTGAAGGTTTGAGTGGATGAGCGTCTGCTGTGGATGACCACGTCAGTGTGACAGATCAGCGAAAACCCTGTGGACGTGAACACCAAATCCTGCAGGAAAGAAAGAAAAAAAAGTCAGTATAGCATATTACACCCTACTAAATCACATACTGTCAAAACGTCAACACGTATGACTGAGTGTGTGTGTGTGAGGTTGCCCATTTTTCTACAGGACGTGTGAATTTGTCACAAAGGAGTACATGGGCCTGCAGCACCTCCTAGTGATCTCACTATCCTCTACAACGAGTTACTCCTAATCTAATGTAAACCCAACTCCCATCTCATCAGCTCCATTTGTCACAAGTCAAGAGGTCACACTGAGCAGAAGTGATACCCTAAATGAGACCACAGTGGTAACAGACGTCCAGACGGGGTCACCATCAAAACTACAGCTCTAATGACCCACATGAATCATAAAGACCAGCCTATATAACTGCCTGTTTCCTGTCTGCATCCACAAAAGTGACAAGAATAAACAGACATGTCAACTTCATTTAGAGGAGGTTGTGAGCTAATGATGGATGAGGTGTGAAAGACATGTGATGAGAGCGAAAGAAAGAAAAGAGAGAAAGTGAGAAAAGAATGAGAGTGAAAATGAAAGAAAAAAGAAAGAAAAACCAAGAAAGTGAGAGAGAAAAGAAATTTTAAAAAAGCAAATGCAAGCAAAACAACAGCAATAACTAAAAGAACAAAGGAGTGGAAACAGAGAGCAGAAATAAAAGAATGGAAGAGTGCAAGAAAGAATAAAAGAACAGAGGAACACAAATAAAGTCAAGATGGAACAATAGGGGGTAAAAATAAAAACAACAAGCAAAAAAGCAAGCATGAGTGGAAAAAAATGCAAAAAGGCAAGATAATAAATGGCAGGAAAGCAAAAATGAAAGAACAAAAAGAGGGAGAATGAAAGAACAAATAAACAACAATAAAATGAAAGAACAAAAAAGCCAAGAAAATTAATAAATAAATAAAAATTAAAAAAGAAAGAATAATAAACAAGCTAGAAAAACTGAAAAGAAAAACAGACAAAGAAAGAAAGAAAAAGCAAGAGAGAAAGTGAGAAAGAAAGGAAATTTAAAAAAGCAAAAGCAAGCAAAATTACAGCAATAACTAAAAGAATGAAGGAATGGGAACAGGGAGCAGAAATGAAAGAAAGGAAGAGTGCAAGAAAGAAAAATTAACAGAGGAACAAAAATAAAGTCAAGACAAATAAAGTCAAGAAAAATAGGGGGAAAAATAAAAATCAAAAAGTAACTACGAGTAAAAAAAAATGCAAAAAAACAAGAAAATTAAAAATTATAAATAAAAAAGCAGACTTAAATTAATAACAAAGAAAGAAAGAAAGAAAGAAAGAAAGAAAGAAAGGTGCTGTAGGGCAGTGTCAGCAGGAGTGCTTGTGTCTCGTTTCATAAAGCACAGGCTTGAAACTCTTGCCAGGACGTCAGTGAGAGTGACCGTACAAACACAGATGAGGCATCAATACGCTCCAGCATCCAGAGCCCTGAGATTCTCACAGCACTGCTGCCTGCAGCTGCTCACTGACTGATACAAATACATGAAACGCTAATTACCATACAACAACACACAGATCAGCTCCATCTGCACAGAGAGGAGGATCCCTCGCTTTACATTCAGCTCTGGACTTGAGCAATACGTGATTATTCACAAATCACACACTGCCAGCTTAAATTTAGTGTTTGGAGAAAACTGAACTGCTCCAAATTGTGTCTGGGGGAGATCTGAAATAGTAGAAAAAGGCAGGTGCTTTCACTTTTGTCACTAGTTAGTATAGTTTATGGTTCTTTACAAGTCTAACGGCAGGTCTCTGAGTGCTCGATATGGGCCAGTCCACACGGGGAGCTGACTGTTGTGGTGTCGTGTTCCCCATCCATGGCCCAGTGGAGCTAGGAGACGCTTGTGTGGTATAAAAGCTGTAGTGGGAAGTGGATAATATTACACCTCAGTCAGCACCTTCTGAACACAGCTTCCCCTGACCGTAGCCTGAACGCACGCCCGCGTGCCAAACTGCAGGTTAACCCCTGCCGCTGTTTGGCCTGCAGGGGACGACACTGTAGCTTCTGGACTGGGACATCCAGCATCACTTCCTCTATGGTCTTTCCATTCCCCGCTAATTAGTTTGGACCTTTGATATTCCCATCAGCATTTGATATACAGCAACACTGGAGAGTCTCATGGGTGAGTAGAAATAGGTTTCCACAACGACATACGAGCCTTTGCCGCTAATGAAAGATGAGGGTCATTTAATCTGGTTCGGTGGGGTAACCCAAAGCAAGAGTAGACCTGTGCACTCATACATAAACTCCAAAACGGTGGATGCAAGAAATATGATTTTGTGCAATCAAATCTTTGGAAGATAGTCAGTTTTGTTCGAGCATGCTAACTAGACATCTAGAAGCAAGTCTGTTCCACCGTGTCTTTTGAGTTATGCCTGAGAAATAACCAGTACTTATTATTTTTGGATGTACCTTTTGACGAGATCGTATGCCAATAATGAGAAGTCTAGGGGACGTACACACAGAAGGTGTTTTTTGTATTCCACTGTACTGCTTTTCGTATGTTTTTCTATGCATACATGTTACACTCGCGTCTTCCATCTCACAATATCTCGTGGATCACGGCATTCCAAAAACGTGGTGCTTGTGTTAAAAGAACTTTTTTTTCCCATTCCATTCCCTGCTTCTCACATCTTTCAACGCAATAACTGTGTAAATGGCTCCTGGTTCTGCAGAACTACAGTAAATCAGAGCAATGAAGCTGTTGCATCTGCTGTCATGACTTATCTGACATCATTTTACAACTTTTGTAATCTGTCACGGTTCTGACAAAAGAACACTTACAAAGGACAGCATATGGCAGACGTTCTCTATCAGGAGGGGCCTCAGCAAACTTCCAGAAGGGGCCCAATAAATGTGAAAATTACTTATTTATTTATATTAATGAATATATAAAATGTAATCAAAGGGTTGTTGAATAGTCTTGGACAAAGTGGGGCCTTCAAAAGGTTTGAGAACCATTAACATATGGTGATTAAGGCATCTAGTAAATATATAGTCAGTTGACAAAGCAAGAAAAAGGATGACAGAGCTCACCTGTAGAATAGGACTCCTGTGGACATTTGGGTAAGATGTTGGCCGGTTAAGCCACAGGATGAGATCTCTGTGTGAAAGACACAGCTTGCCTAACCGGGCTCTCCCTTTAGCCTCGTTCTCCTGCACCCCTTCATCCCACAGGCGGCTGTGGTGGAGCCGGTAGGCCGATTTGAAGGACAGATATAGGGCTAACCACCTGAGAAAATAGGAGATTTTATTATCTAAACAGCTCTTAAGTTGCTTTTGTTTGCCATAGGAAACAATGAATATGCTGAAATACACCCAAATCTCACCTTAATGCACTCAGTTATGCATCTCAAGTGTGGCAATAATTAGATTCTTATTGATATATTAAGTGAACTGTCCTGTTCTTTGACTGACGGGAGTGTGGCATAACTTACCTCACTAGAGTCCCCTGAAGCATGATGTTGGACATCTCAGCAGGAGACACATCGATGAAACGCAGGAAAGAATAGCTGCTGCCTTCATCGTCAGCTGTATCAGTTGAACATATGATCAGAAATTAGATACGTTTACAAAATCAGAATATAATTGTTGAATAATAGAGACTTACTTTTTCGGTGAAACAAGGACTGGTGAATGTGTTGAGCAGAGAACGGAGAGAGCAAAGTCTGCTTCAGCCTGAGGAGTGAGAGAATAAATAAAACAATGATTTAAAAAAAAATGTTGTATAACATTTTGATGGAAACAACCACGCCACGCTATTGGTTAAGAATCACCCTAAAGGTTTGTTCACAAAGCATGATAACTACAAAGAACTGTGACAAAAACTATAAATTACAGTTGCATGCTGCAGTTACAGTTGTGCTCAAAATCATTCATACCCATGGTAAAGATGATCAAAGACGACTGTGAAAATAAATCTGCTTTGGTAATCCTTTTCATCTTTTATTTTAAAAATATACAAAAATGTAAGCTTTCATTGGGAAATTACAATTTAAAATGGAGGGGAAAATCTCATTATGAAATAAATGTTTTTATCTAATACACGTTGGCCACGATTAATTATACCTTTTTATTCAATACTTTTTGCAACCTCCTTTCACCAAGATATCAGCTCTGAGTCTTCAACTTTAATGCCTAATGAGATTGGAAAACACCTGACAAGAGATCAGAGACCATTCCTTCATACAGAATCTCTCCAGACCCTTCAGATTTCCAGGTCCATGTTGGTGCTTCTCCTCTTCAGTTCACCCCATTCATTTTCTATTGGGTTCAGGTAAGGGAACTGGGTTGGCCAGGGCAGAAGCTTCATTTTGTGCTCAGTGACCCATTTTTTATTTGATTTTGATGTTTTTTTGGATCATTGTCCTGTAGGAAGATCCAACCACGGCCCATTATAAAATTTCTCAGCCTTTTTTGATCGAATTTACCAATTGTATGTAGCACAATTGTATGTTGTCTGCTGGATGCTGCTTTAAACGTTCTGTTAAGCTGACAATGTTTTTTATCGTTCATTAGCTGGAAAAATATATATATTGCTCTTTATTCCAACGAGTTATTCCAACAATATTGTTCCTCTGTGTATATCTGTGGTGTGAACTTCCCTATTCTTACAGGATTAGAGCGGTTCACTTTATAGTTATCATCCTTGGTGTGAACAGGCCTTAAGGAAGGTACAGTAAACCTGGGAGCTACATGGAGATCAACTCACTTGGTCTTTCCGTGGTCAGACGTGTGGAGGATGGCGTGCCGGAACAGAAATTTGGACATGATGAAGGGCTTCAGGGACATGTGGAAAGGCGAACGTATCTCCTGACGCTCAAATAGGTCTGGGTGGTTACAAACCTTTTAAAGTTGAGAAAAACATGTTTTAAAAACAGCAGCTCTTCATTATATGCACAGTAAGGGTTTAAAAGGTCACACAGGCTTTAAAGGGATAGTCCACCCAAAAATGAAAATTCAGTTTTTTTTTACTCACCCTATTGTGGTTTCAAACCAAATTTAAATTTTTGGGTGGACTATCCCTTTAAAACTGACAAACCCGGCCTCACCTTCCTGAACTGCATGACAAGGTTCATGAGGCTGCTAGTGGTGCTGTGGGCCTGCTGGGCCGTGCCCATTGATGACTGCAGCAGGTCCTCGATGGAGATCTTGTTCTTTAGAGCCTGGTAGAGCAGCCGCTGTCTGCTGGTCAGCTGGCAGTATGTCAGGATTTCAATCTGAGAAGCAGGTTTGGAAAATAAGCAACATAAATATTACATACATAGACATTTTAGGTATGAAAGCATAATTTTGAGAGAGGCTATAAGACATCACCTTGTCAGAGAGCTCGTTCTCCACATCCTTCTTTATTCTGCGCAGCATAAAGGGTTTTAGGATCATGTGCAATCTGGAAAGTTGGTCTGAAAGGGTAAATCACGTCAAGCGACAGAAGAACATGAGCAAAACATGAAGGCTTTGCTTGCTCAGCGTGAGTGCTGCTGTTTTAATATTACATGTTATTAAATTATATTGCGGCTGAAAACCCACATCATATATAATAAATTAATTATGTTGGCTTGAGAAAACCAACAAACTGTTCTTAGATTTAATTGTATTATTATTATTATTATTATGAGATTACAATTTCTGATACAAACTCCTCAGTAGCAAAACCTAACAACTAGCTTAGGACAGGCTAGCTAAATGCTAAAACATACAAGCAATGCCTAACAATATGCAAGCAAAATGATAGAACTATCTATCTGATAGACTAGATGAAGAATAGATGAGGATGACTTTTAAAACTACTTCAAACTGACAACCTTCAAACTTTAAGCTTTTTAATCTACTTCAGACTTTCTATCCTGTCTTTCTCACATCAACATCCATATTTGTCTTGACAAACTTTTTTTAAAATAATTTATTTGACTACATCGTTCCACCCTAACACATATTGTAACCTACTTGGAGATCAAATGAGCAGTAAACAATTTAAAGGAAATAAACACAAGAGTTGACTGACTTTCATCAATAGCAGATTTGTTTTCAGCATGACTCTCGATGTCCTTGGAGAACCACTCGTTGAACTCCTCGTGAGAGTCAAATAAAGTCGGCATGATGAAATGAAGCAGGGCCCATAACTGAGAGGAAGAACAACAACGTCAGCTTTTTCACTCGCACACGTGGACTCTCAAACAAGGTCTCACATGATTACACTTACTTCTGCCATTGTGTTCTGGATTGGCGTCCCTGTTAGCAGAAGGCGGTTCCTGCACTGGAACTGAAGGAGAATCTTCCATCGGACACTGCCAAGAATACCCAGACACAGCTACTAAGACCTCCCAAGCAAGCAGCAAGCTGAGGTTAACGGAGGATACAACTCTCGACATGACATCAACACTCAATGCTGAACTCTGTATCCTACAGGTATTCTCTTCAGAGCTCACTTCTCAGACTTGGTTAAGTCTTTCATTGATTATGGGGACTTTAGATACTTAAAAGCTCACGAAAGCCACTCTGACTGCCTGTCGAGACTCTGATTGGGCAATAAATCATGTTCCACCACAACAGAAGCTGCTGGCACATGTGCTGTCATCTCCAGAGAGGCACAAACTCACACTCAGAGCTCGAGAGGCCCTCATTCTCTGAAGGGTTCCAGTTCAGACATAGTGTCACTGAACTGACTATAACGACGGGGACATAGAAAATCTGAGATGCACCAGTACTGGAGACTCCCTGGAGCATCTGGAGCTTTTTATAAGATCTTTTTCCCTTGTTGAAAGGTTCAGCTAAGGATGCATATCAGTGAGACAACCAAACTTTGGAGCTATAATTGCAAGAAAATACAGTGATTAACTGCCTATACTTGGCCATTTTAAGATTATCAGCAGTGTGGCAGTGCCAGTTCCCAAACATTTTAAGTAAATACTATGTAAAACAAAGTTTTAAGCTTTAAGGGGTGAAATTCTATTTGTATATGGAACTGTATTCAAATTATATGTATTTTTTGTTTTCAGTTTTTCTTTTATGTTATGCTTATTTCATTTTGTGTATTTTTCTTCGAGATTTGTTTGTATGTAATAATCCCATATGCTTTGCATTCAATCATTTTGTTATTCCAAAAATTATTTACATATAGTGCTACATGTATACATATAGTGTATGTGTGTAAAGTAAACATTTTAAAAACTGCTATTTTAAATTTTAAAGGGGTCATATGATGCTGCTAAAAAGAACATTATTTTGTGTATTTGGTGTAATGAAATGTGTTTATGCAGTTTAAACAAAAAAAAAACACACATTATTTTCCACATACTGTACATTATTGTTTCTCCTCTATGCCCCGCCTTTTTGAAATGCGTCGATTTTTACAAAGCTCATCCGTCTGAAAAGCGAGGTGTGCTGTGATTGGCCAGCTATCCAGTGCGTTGTGATTGGCCGAATACCTCAAGCGTGAGACGGAAATGTTACGCCCCTCACATACTGTTGATGCCATGTCCAACCAGAGCGACGAGACATAAACATTACAAACCAATTACAAACGAGGCATTTGTTGCATCCAGTGGGGACATAATTACTGATTATAATGACTTATACTGTCTTTTTACGCGTTGCATTGCGCCGCATAAAACATAAAACTCTGTCTGCATTTGTGATCGGAGAAATGACAAACAACAAGTGCTACTCTACTGCCCAAAACTCGCGTTTGAATCATCAGTGGCAACGAAAAACACAGCGGCCTAGCGTGAGGGGAAGCCCCGGCTTAGCGTGCGCTGAGGCCGGGATAGAGTGAGCTGAGGCGGGCTGGACTCCGCTTTGTCCACGGTGAAAGTTTATGTATTCCCTCAGCGACCAGCACAGATCAGCTCCAGGCATGACGAAGCAGATATCGTCCTCTTTTGGAAGACCAAACAAAGTAGTTTCACTTTCACAACGAAGCACACAGCGTCTTCAGCGTGTTTGCGTGAACATTTGGGCGGCGTTATGCAAATCTTCCCAGATCGTGACGTAGATATGTGGGGGCGTGTTAGAACGAGCCGTTTTAGGTAGGTGTGGTTAACTCTGAACTTTTATAAAGAATATCTCTTTAGTTTTGAGACTTTAGTGTTTGCAACTTTACAGATCTTCTTTATGCACCAAGAGCTTGTAACACTCCAAAGAGAAAGGAAAAATTGAAATCGCATCATATTGACCCCTTTAAAAGTACTAATCGAGAGCTAATTACCTGGTGCTGCTTTTCAGTGCCTGGGCCTCGTCCAGAACCATATACTGCCATTTCACCCTCTGGAAATACTTTACATCCTGCACCACCAGTTGATAACTGGTGATGACCACATGAAACGGTGCATTCTGGGTATACAGGGTTTTCTACAGAAGCCAAAAAAGGATAAAATATGGTTCAAGTAGTAGATTTCAATTTATCTGATATTTTAGAGCATAGGTCTTCAACCCTGCTCCTGGGGACCCACTGTCCTGCAAAGTCCTGGCCTGTGACTTTTCATGTGAAGGTCCTGAAGACCTTGATTAGCTGGTTCAGGTGTGTTTGAATAGGATTGGAACTGAACTCTGCAGGACAGTGGGTCCCCCAGGAGCAGGCTTGAAGACCTGTTTTAGAGCAATATTCTTATAAAATGTTTACCTGGCTCCAAAATTTTCTATTAACTTTATGATCGTGAGGATTCCCCCAGTATAGAGCAATATTCTTATGAAATGTTTACCTGGCTCCAAAATTTTCTAATAACTTTACGATCGTGAGGATTCCCCCAGTATGGTAACACCTGCAAAACAGAATGAGACAAAATTGCAATTATAAGACATATTATTTGTCTTAGCCTGATGAAATAAAAAAATAAAAAAAACTTAAAAATATATGTATATACTTTTCATAATCTTAATTACAAGGTGTATTACATTATTTAGGGCTCTACAACAAGGACAGACTGATTAACCCAGGCAAGAATGAGCACGTGAAAGGATGTGTTTGAATTTATAGCTTTCATCAAGTTACATTATATCTCTTTAAAGGCGCTGTATGTAAGTTTTTGATTCTACTAAGGCATAAAAATACCATAATATGTTTGCAGATATTTAAGAAACATGTTTATCTGAAAAACAATGCTACAGTCAGTTATTCTCCTTTGAAAATGTGCGTTCCGGGCCAGAATGACGGTCTCTGTTTTGGTTTGTGAAACCCGCCCACTGCCAGTTTATCCAATTTATTTCGGCACCCCGGGTTGCCAGTTCGCGGAAAACACAGCGTATTTAATTTCATTCATCGTCAAGTGCGCTCGTTCCTGTTGGTGTCCTCAATCTGGCAACCTGCGTGTGCGTCAAGTCTGAGGAGGAAGGGCCGGGTGAAAAAAACCCTCTCCAATATTTTGAATTTGGACTGCAATACCTAGTTCAACTACTCGGTGTCAATCCTACATACAGCACCTTTAAATTCCAGCTATTACACAAATGAAAAACATGAAAAATTACTTTTTGTATCTTATTTTTAATATAACGAAAACTAGTGTTTCATGAAAAACATATTTCCTTCTGACACACAAAAATATGTTGCTAAAAATAAATTGTGGCAGGGCCAGTAAAAACATTGGCAGGGCAAGTATTAATCCTAACTACTGGCCTTACCAGGCCAACAAAAATAAATAATTATGGCTCAGCCCTCCGATATTCCTAGTTTTTCTGGCTGGGATTTCAGATACAGATGATTTGTGAGATTTAGTCTGACTGGCAGGAAATTAATATTTAGGATGCTGATATTAGTGGAACACGCTATAAATGATACAACACTGCCCCCTAAAGATTACAAAAATCAGACCAGAAGTGCAGTAATCTGTCATGCGTTTCCTTACAGCAAAAACATGCAAAGGCTAAGAAAAAACACATTTTCCATTGTTCTGAAAATAGACAGTTCAATGGGTTTATAAAAAGTTTGAGACAGTGAGGGACACTGAAAGAGAGCGAGAGAGAGAGCAGTAAAAAGGATTCCACGGCTGCAGGTGTTTCCCTGCACAGCTGCCACACTCACCTTGAATTTGGGGACAAAGCGCGAGAACTCCTGATGCCAGTTGTTGAGTGTTGAGGCTGGGGAGATGATCAAGAAGGGTCCCCAGATGTTTTCCCTCTGTCAGATAGAGCACACGAACACAAAATAAGCCAAACAGGTGCAGACAACGGAGGGGGAAGGGGACGGAGATGGTGGGAAAGAAAGAGAGAGGAGAGAGGGGTCAAAACAGGAAACAACTGAAGAACGAGGTAACATGCTACCATGGCTTCCTATGGGCCCACAGCGCTACACTTTCATATCAAATACCAAAACTCTGTGTCCTCTTTTCGCAAGCCCTGGAAGTCACGGAGAGCAGCGGAGACAGCTGGAGGGTTCGAAGTGATGCCAAAAAACTGATTTGTCGTGTCAGGGGTTTGTTTGGGAGAAAAGAATATGATAGCACTGGAAAGCAGGCAATTGTTTTCTTTTAAAATGCTGGTGTCTCATTCCCAAAAAATAAACCTTTTCCAGATTTTCGACCTGAGAGCCTGGAGATTGGGAAATACAGTATCTTTCAAGTGAAATCTGTTGGCTTGAAGATGATACAATAGGGATGGAGAGAGCATATACGTGTATTTGCTTTAAAATGCTCGGAGAAAAATAAAATTGAGATTTTTTATTAGTAGAAGTAGTCGTAATAGTAGTATTACTATTTGTTATTTATGGAACTCTGTAAATGTGTTAGTAATACTAAAATAGTATTATTAAAACTAGAGTGAATGCCAACATTTTCAGTGTGTAACTACTTAATTTTTAGAAAGCTTGGAACGTCAGTCCTTACCTCTGCCAGATGAGCCAGTAAAGCGATACTCTGGACCGTCTTTCCAAGCCCCATCTCATCTGCCAGAATGCCATTAATGCCCTATGAGAGACAAACAGACATAAATCACCTAAAGATCACAGACATGATGGAAGAATGCGATATACACTACTGGTCAAAAGTTTGGGGGTCTGTAAAATTAGTTTGTCTCTCTTATGCTAACCAAGGTTACATTTATTTGATCAAAAATACTGTAACAACAGTAATATTGTGAAATATAATTACAATTTAAATTAAACATTTTCTAATTTTAATATACTTTATTCCTGTGATGGCAAAGCTGAATTTTCAGCAGCCATTACTCCAGTCTGCAATGTCACACAATCCTTCAGAAAACATTCTAATATGCTGATTTAGTCAAGAAATATTTATTTTATATTATCAATGTTGAAAACGGTCATGCTGCATAATAGTTTTGTGAAAAATGATACATTTATGCTATATATTTTTTCAGGATTCTCTGATGATTAGAAAGTTAAAAAAAAAAAGCGTTTCCAACATTGTGAATGTGTTTACTGTCACTTTTGATCAATTTAATGCATCTTTGATGAATTAAAGTATCAATTCCTTGAAAAAAAACTGTTTCGACCCAAACTTTTGAATCCTTATGTATATAGAAATAAACATGAGAGAACATCAAAAATCACCTGTTCATAAAGATTGGCCAGCCAGTTCATGCCTTTGAGCTGGTAGCCCTTAAGTTTCCCATTGAAGATGGTGGGCTGGGGGATGTCTTCACCTGCTTGAATAGATGGGTTTGATAAACTGTAGCTCTCGCCGAAGCCGAAGCCAGAGCCAGAGCCAGAACCAGAGCCAGACACGCTAGCCGCATAAAGAGAGGCACTGCGACTGTCCTTTGCTTCCTCATCAAACAACCTAGTCTATACACAAAAAAGAGGGACAATGTAATAATTTCCAGCAAAAAATTATTATGTATAATGCAAATCAAAGGTATAAAATACAATTCAGATGGCCACTTACTCTGGCCTGGTGAATCTGGTATGCCTCTTTTGCATTTTTAAGGGCCTGAGACTTGTAATATTCACTATCTGCAAAAGGGCAGCATGACATTTGACTCAAAAATGCACATGATTGTAATACGCATTTTCTATCAGGTCTATCAGGGTAAGAATAAGATCTTACCATAGTCTTCCTGGCCGACATTGACCATAACCCCTCCACCGATGTCAATCTGCCGTTGGGAGGTGTTGTCCTCAAGCTTGCGTAGGATCTCCTCCTGTGTGCCATCTCCCCCAGCGTTCTGCTTGCCCCCCATGAAGTGAGCATACAGCTCTGTCTGGGTGATCAGGAAGTTAAGCTTCCTCTGCTGACGCTTAGCCTGATAGGACACACAGGAAGAACTGTCAGGAAAAAGATTTAGGAAGTGATTCTCAGTGAAAGATAATTTCTAGTGCATATTTATTAATACCTCCCGCATCTCCTCATCCAGTTTGCGTTGCTCAAGAGCCTCTTTCTCAGCGCGTTTGCGGTGCTCTTTCTCCACCTTCTCGTACTTCTTCCAGTACAGCAGCATTTCTTTGGTGAGGCGGCGTGCTCGTGGCAAAGTCTCTTTGCAGTTCTTCTGCACTTGGATCGCAGCCCTCCGGACCTCACGCATACACTGGTGGGCCAACTGGACAAGTGTACACATGCATTTTTAATACCAGATTTTCAGTGACCTTCAAATGTTAGTGCTGTCAAACGATTAATCGCTTCCAAAATAAAAGTTTTTGATAAATAACATAATGTATGTGTACTGTGCACATTTATTATGTATATATAAATACACACACATACAGCATATATTTCGAAAATATTTACATTTACATGTATATATTTATATTCATATAATTTACATTATATATAAATATATTTAAAATTTAAGCATAACATATTTTTCTTAAATATATACATGCATGTGTGTGTATTTATATATACATAATAAATATACACAATACACACAACATATATTATACAAACAAAAACGTTTATTTTGGATGCGATTAATCGTTTGACAGCACTAGTTGTGACATTCAAATGTTTAAGGTCAGTAAGATTTTTATTCTTTTATTCAGCAGGGATGCATTAAATTGATCAAAAGTGTAAGTAAAGATGTTTATAATGTAACAAAAGATTTCTATTTCAAATCAATTATATTTATATATTTACATACTACATATATTTTATATATCTTATAAGTTTATATCCATTAAATAATACATACAAATATTTCAATTTCTTCAAAAATATGAAGTACAACATTTTTCAACATTGATGATAAGAAATGTTTCTAGAGCACCAAATTAGCATACAAGAATGACTTTTGAAGGATCATGTGACACCGAAGACTGCTGACATTATTTTACTTTTTTTCCAAATAAATGCAGCCTTGGTGAGCATGAGAGACTTCTTTCAAACCCCAGTGGAAGGTTATGTAAAAAATAAACATATCTTACCTTTCTGGCATTGGATAAAACAAAGTTCCTTGCCGAGACTTTCTGTTTAAACGCCTGAAATGAGACAATGAAAACGTAGATTAAAGCGGGAAAATAAGAAATAGCTATTGTGCATGTCACAAAGCTCAATGGGATTCCAAAGAAAAATGCTTGTACCTTTGGGATTTCTTTTTTGGCAATCGTGAGCCAGACCTTTCGTCTACGAGCATTGAGCTGCTCGATGGTTAAGTGCTTCTTTTTGATCATGGGAAGAGGTGCATCATGAGAAAACTTGGCAAAAATTTTAGTAACGTGTGGCCGTCCCTCCATGGAGAACTCCTCTCCTCGTTTCTTCTTCTTTTTCATCTTTTTTAACTTGGCTATGAAAACAGAAGAAGGATGAGTATTTAAATGAGCAGAAAACAGCTACTGTCATCCTCTTTTGTTCTGTAGGCTTACCCTTACATTTCTTCTCTTCCTTGATTTTCTTTTTCTTGAGGCCCAGTAGGTGGCGCTGCTGCTCGTAGAATGGGTCGTGAGTGGCCAGGAGGCCTGTGCTGTAGTGTTGATAGTGCTGCAGCTGTGAACACAAACACACATTACCAACTGTTTCCATGAAGCTATTTATGCGGAGGCAACTATCCCGTGTCGTACTTCTCTGTCAGAGTGGAACTTGCTCTGGTGGAGTTTGGTGAACTTGTGCAGGCACAGCATGTCCTGGAGCTCTTCCCGTGACATTGTGAAGTCAGAATCATCCGAGTCCGTATCGGAATCTGTGGTGTCATCGCTCAGCAAGATGCCCTGAAATTCACAAACAATCTCCCGAACATCAGAATGCTTAGACACAGACATATAGGACAGGCACAACTGTCAAAGCCAAAGACTTTTTTTTGCCAGTTCAAATAGTAGTATGGAAACCTGTTTCCTCTTCAGAGCAAAAACAACTGTAATTTCATATCTTATTACTGCAATTTATTTGCATTTTGTCATAAGTGCAACAGTTCTTTTCCCATGTCCTCTTAGAGTTTGTATCTCAATATTGTGTGTACTTCTTTACTCTCACTAGTACTGCCACTTTATTTGTCTCAATTTTGACTTTTCATATCACAACTGTGATTATTTCTTGTAACTGTTAGTTTATATTTTGCAATGTGCCTTTATTTACTATTTTAAATGTTATATCGCAATTACCGGTTTTATTTTTTACTCTCAACGTGGAAACAGGCTTCTTTAAAGCAGGGATTGGATTTAGATAAAGGTTTTCCCAGAATTACTGTAGTGTTGTATATATACATTACCTTTAGCCATTTCCTGCTTTTCTTCAGTTTTGAGAAGTTATACAGACTGGCCTTGTCAGCTTTGTGTTCTGAGGATGACAGTTTGGGGTTTAAGGTGAATTTTTTTTTTTACTCATTAAAAGCATCTACCCCTAAATAAATGAAGAGTACTTTTGAAAAATATGTTTAGAATCATATACACATTGGAATGCCTAATGAAGGCCGCCATGTTGAAATCACATGACCAGCTTTTTTATCATAGTAATGAGACAAAATGTACTACATCCACGGCATTAGATGCCAGCAGAAGTCCAAGACAACTGGTCTGCGCAATATAAACAGAAAATTACATTCTTATGTTATATATCATGGCTACTTTTTATTTTATGTCTTGTACCTTGCAGCACAGCTCCATTGAGAGTGCCACACTCTGCCTCTCTATCTCTGCAGGAGTCCTTGCTTTCATTCTCAGGGTTGATGTGATCATTTTTCACTGCCAGCAGTGGGTTAGACGGAGCCAGAGAAGACCCCTCGCCCAAACCATCGTCGCTGTCATCGCTGATATAGAGAAGCAGACACAAACACAACCATAAACAAACCACCACAGGCCTTACAACCAAGCTGCAGTGCATTATTTCCCATAAGTAGCTTTTGGTTTTTGGAATTATGGGAAATGGAAAAACATTCAAAAACAACAAAAGAGCTAAAAATCACAAACTGGGTTGGGACATTATAGTCTCTCGAAGGATTTTGTAAAGGCATGGTAGTCATGCAGTGACTCAAAAGGCCAAAAAGCTACACAACAAATTACCTGGAAATGTTCTGGTTAAACACAGCAGCAGTCTGCTTTAAAAAAGTGTCTAGGCGGAGGGATCGCTCAAGGTACTGCAGGTGAAGTGGTTTGGCCAACTTTGAGCATGTGGCGTCTCCCACGCCATCCTGCTCTGAGGCCATAGGTAGAGGTTAAGAGCCCGAAAGGGCGATCACTGCAAATACAATATGGAAAGTGTTAGTTTGTGTCAAAGTGTTTGCTAACTATAAATGAGATTATGAAGATCATCTGAATGCTTTGAATCAAGGTCATAAAACTGTGGTTATAGAACAGTACAGTACCTTTGGAGAGCGAAACTTCATATTTCACAATTTCAACACTGAGTGTCCCAGAAATGATTAATCTGAAACAGAAAAGGATGTGATATTGACTTATTTACTGCATTTACTGATGAACCTGTCTGCTCTTATATAGACATAATCACTGTAAGATTGATTGCACATTTAGAATAAGAATATTGCATATAAATAAATATTCAGAACTTTATGACAATAACAAATTGCACATAAAAATGAGAAATAAATGTAAAAATACATACGCACATAAATGGATTGAGATTAACACAGCTGACAGGTTTATTGAGAGCATACTGATGTAATACTGAATTTATTCCATTGTTGTAGATGGATGTGCCCTCTGTAGGGCAACAGAGGTGCTAATCAACCTGATAAACAGCCTTGTGAGGTTCACAATCAGCTGGACACAACAAAAAGAATGACTTTGCCTGAACTTATAATTGGACTTCTTAGATTTGCATCTGTTCAAAGACTCCAAGAAAAGTAGATTTTTCTTATTAAAGTTTGGGACTGGTAAAAAAAAGTATGTTTTTTAAATAAGTCTGTTATGCTCAACAAGGCTGCATTTATTTGATCAAAAATAAAGTAAAAACAGTGATATTGTGAAATGTTATTACAATTTTAAATAACATTTTTTTATTTAATAGATTTGACAATGTGATTTATTTCTGTGATGGCAAAGCTAAATTTTCAGCATTACTTCAGTCTTCAGTGTCACATGATTCTTCAGAAATCATTCTAATATGCTGATTTGCTGCTCAAGATACATTTATCATTATAAATATTAAAAACAGTTGTGCTGCTTAATATTTTTGTGTAAAATGAGGTACACTTTGTAACAAGTCTTTACTGTTACTTTTAGCCACATTAATCATCCTTGCTTGATGAAACTAAAAAATCTTACTGACCACAAAAACCGTATCTTACAAGTATTACACAATTCAAGTAATTCAGAAAAACAGACAAAAGATTTACTTGACATTTTATCAAAAGATTTTGATAACTCATCTTGCACTGCACAGTTTTTTTTTTTCCAAATCAAATGCTCACTAGAATGAGAATATCCACACCTTCCAAAAATACTTGTAGCCTAATAAGTACCAAGTAGCAAATCATGTTTTTGTGGCATCAAGTGATTTCCTGGGGTCTTTAATGTTGAGAAAATGTAGCAACAATCTCAGTATGTCCACAATACAGAAGAAAGAAAATCTGTTGCTACTTCTGTTTCACAGCGACTTAAAAAATAACAAACGTGAAGCGCATGGATGAATGGCACTAATGAACTATTGAATTGATGAATTGTTCATAACATTTATAAAACAGATCAATGGAAAATAGGGCGAATGTCCTTTTCACACCCACTTTAAAAACTACTAGTGAACGCTCAAAATATAAGTATTATTTATATAAAAATAGGCAATGGTTTATTACAAATGCACCATTGGAAAAGGATTTGTATCTGTTTGTAGTAATTCAACCCACTGCAAATCTAAAGCAAACATGATACTCCACCTCAAATAATACTGGTGCATTTGCACAGGTTTTTGAAAACATAAGCACTCACACCACTAGTGTTTAGTGTCCCATTTAACCATTTCCTGGATGGAATGTCACAAACGGAGCAATGGCTAGCCTATGAGTTACTCATTTTAATAGTATGGCTACTCATTTGGCTTTAATGTCCGGGGAACTATTATTATACAATCAATAGACTCATGTGTTACTGACAGATAACGTTACTCGTCAATTTTGGTTTCTTCATACGAGACAACGCAATTTATAAACCTAACGCACACTGATGATACAGTCATACGAGCATATCCTTTTATATAAAGAGGAAATGTATAGCGGTGCAAGGTGTCTTAAGACTTATTCACACAATATCATCGACAGGCTGATGTTTTATTTCTGACTTAGCTTAGCTAGCACACTAAGCTGGCTAGGTTTAGCTAACGCTAAGCGTCTCGGCAGCCAGTGCTGCTTGTTCATCTAAATCCAGGGTTACTTTGTATGTTGCTAGTTAGCAGCGCTGCAATGTAAGGTAAACTCGAGCCACGACCACTAAAAACTATGAAGTTATTATGCTATTTATATGCTATTTGGAATGATAACCGTGCAGAGGTGACTTTTTTTAAAGCATCTTTTTAGCAAGTTCTTGATCGTTTTGGATTATTGAAATGGGTTCTGTCTCTTTAAGACCACCACCTCTTTGTCAAATGAAATGTAGGGAGATATGATTTAAAATGAATCGTAATGTTCCGTGGCCTTGTTCCACGTGAGGTCAAGCACCATCTGTCCCGTCTCATGTCTCTATGCACTGCGGGAGTCGAGGAGGCCAGCAGATCTGCGATTCCCATATTCTAATTCTTTCTCCCTCCCGGCCATCTTCCCCCATTGCTCCCCCACCATGTTCCTCATAAACGCTCGCTCACCTTGTCCCCCGTTTTTGCTCTGTCTCTGTTGCAGCCGACTCGCAGCTCTCTGTCTCCAAAATGGCGGTTGTGAGCGAGGAGAGAGACCGTGAGTCGGTAGCAGCAGAGAGGCGGCCACTTTCAGTAACTGAGAGAGCAGGGACACGGCGCCATGGCGAGGACAGAGTGGGGAACAGGCATACCAATCAATTATAGAGCGAAGGCTGCAATCTTATAAGCATTTCGGGACGTATCACATTAAAGTACTAGTAGCAAATATAAAAGAGTAGTTTCGTTTAAAAAAGATAGTGGTAGAATCCGACCCTTTATAAATGAAATGGGTTATATTGGAGGAGAGCGTAATGCTTTCGGAGTTCTACTGATTGTGCCTAGAAAAACCGAACGTTGCCGAAGGTCTTATGACGTAAAACTTTCCGAATGTAGCCTCAAAATATCGCGTGATTGGGACTTGACGTAGAATTTGTCAGTCTTGTAAATACAAAAAACACTAATGCAATATGAAAATCTGTATTTTCTATGCAACTTAATTATATTGCTATCCATAAATGTAAGGTATTGAAATTAACCCAATTTTTCTCTTTAAAAAAAATAAAAGTCTGTCTCTGTCTGGAAATGCTCACATTTTGTATATATATATATATATATTTTTTTTTTTTTTTGCTTTAATTTATATTGTAAGGGAAGTCTGTTGTATTAAGTGGTCCTAAATAACATTTAGTTTTCTCTTTGTTTTTATTTTCACATTTTATATATTTTCCTTTATCGCTGTGTTATAGTGCTATGTATAAACGCTTGGCCATTATCTCTTGGTATTTATTTATTATACAATTGTTAAAAATAAATAACACTAATGAATAGAGATCATTTAACTTATCAAATAAATTACACCAATAACTTAAATGTGAAAATGTGCTTAGATAAAAAAAAATTGTGTATACATTACTTACTGATTTCATCAAAATTTTATTTTGTTTTTTTACTAAATGAAAAAAGTTTCCATAAAATGTCTTTACATTAGGAGTGATCCCTTTACACCTTTGTCCCATAACATTGTATCACAACACAAATTCTGGTCAAATAGCAATCATTTATTCGTTTTTGTGGCATACATTTAAAAAGATATTTGAAAATGAAAACAAGTGCATATTAATTTTTTAAGTGACCAGTGACCTAAGGAAGCAACATAAAATCAAAGATGGTCATTTGTACAGTACATATCTGTTAATACTCATTAATTCAGCATGTAGCATGTAACATTCTAAACAAATTACACACGTTCACAATGCACAAATGGTTAATTTGTCAGGATATGTACAATGTATAACATAGATTTATTGTACAGCCCTCAAATGAACTCATGAAGAACTGTGTCCTTCAGAGCCAGCTGGACATCTCTTGATCAAACTTCTGTGGATCTATGAAAGGCTTGTCAATGGATTTGATCATCAGCTCACCACAGTAGACACACTCACACGCTATGATATCATCAATGTCAGACTTGATCTGCTCTCTGCTTCCTTGGCCCTTGCCTAAGCTGACCGTATCCTCCTCTTTGGGCCTGTGCCTGGATTTGGTGGTCTGAGTGGTCGCTGCCAGCTTCTTCTGAAGCTCCTCTAATTTATTCTGCTTAAAGGCAGAGAGGTGAGAGATGACTTCCTGTAAGAGGCAATCATAATGGAACATGTGACCACACAGGAAGAGATAGAAAGGTCTGTTGAGCAAGGGGAAATCGCAAGTGGCACATTTTTCCTGAGACTCCACCACTCCGTACTTGTTCCTCATCTCCTGGATGTCTTCACGGATGCGTTTGGCACTTTGTGTGGCCTCCTCCATTTCTTGCTTCAGCTCCTCGATGTGTTGATTGTACTCTTCCAGGGAGTTGCAAATTGCCTCCTTGAAGTGGTCTATCGTAACAAAATCTGGAAAGAAAGGCAAGATGTCCTCAATCTTAAGAAGGTTGCAACTGGACAGACAGTTCATGGCCTTCTTCACATCTTTCTCCTCCTGAACCACATGACGAGCAATCTTCAGCCACAGCTTCTTCCTCAACTCCTCGTCATCCTCTGGAAGGTCGGCGCAAGACTTGGCCAAATCTACATCCACCTAAAGGAATAAATATAGGCATTATTTAAAAAATGTAAATGTATAACTATCCCAATACAGACAGTTTTAAAGGGATAGTTCACCTAATAAGAAAATTCTGTCATTAATTACTCACCCTCATGTCGTTCCAAACCCGCAAGACCTTCGTTCATCTTCAGAACACAGATTAAGATATTTTTGATGAAATCCGAGTGGGTTTGGATACGCATGTGTTGTGGTAATCTTCTGAACGCGCATCGAAGACTGACACGGAAGATAAGAAATTGTTGAATAAAGTTGTTATTTTTGTTTTCTTCACGCACAAATGGTATTCTCGTATCTTCGTAACATTACGGTTGAACCACCGATGTCACATGGACTATTTTAACAATGTCCTTACTACCTTTCTCGGCCTTGAACGTGTTAGCCAGGGTCAGAAAGCTCTCAGATTTCATCAAAAATATCTTAAGGTCTTACGGGTTTGGAAAAACATGAGGGTGAGTAATTAACGGCAGAATTTTAACAGAGAATGTAAAGAGTATAAAAGCACACATACTTGTAGAGCTAGATCCACAGCTTCCTCATACAGCTCCATAATCTTATAAACCAAGACGCAGGCCTGCAGGTACCCATGTTCGGCACAAAGGCGCAAGGCATATTTCAAGTCATAGTGGATGTCAGAGACGTGCGTTCCTGCTTGTTCGAGGTACCACAACAGAGCGTCTGGCTTGTGTTTGGCATAAAGTGACAGTAAATAATTGTGAATGGCTTCGTCTTTGACATCCAGCTCATACACACAGAACTCCATGTACCGGATGGTCTCGTTTATCTGCTGCATGCTGCCCATCTGGCTGTAGTTCACCAGCGCTGGGATCAGATTCTTCGGATCCAACCGGTTTCCCATTTGAATCCATGCATCGACCACCTTTTTGGGGATGTGCTGCATGAGGACCGGGGAGAACTTGTAGAAGAGCTTGTCATCACAGTGTTTGGAGAGAACATCTAAGGCTGCACTGTAGTCATCATGCTGGCAGTAATGAGATATGACACGCTCGTAATCTTGCATGATGACTGAGAAATACACCATGTTGTCCACGTCGCCGTGACTAGCGAGCAGGTCGTAGATTGTGTTGCGATTGTTGAAGAAGCAGTCTTTATGTTTGGGGCTTTTAAGAAAGGTGCGGAACTCTTCTCGGGTCTCCAGAAAGAGGTGTTGCTTGCCGTCATCGGCCTCCAGTTGACCGAGCCGGTTCAGATAGAGTTCTGTCAGCCAGGTGACCAGCAGGGTGATCTGAGTCTTCTCGGTGGCCTTGAGGTTGGTCAGCTTCTTAATCAGAAACTCTTTCAAGGCCTCCTCCTGCTTGGCCTCGATGAACTTCAGCGCAATCTCCTCAAAGTAATTCTGAGTGAGAGCGTAGCATTTGGCACTCTCCAGGAAGCGCTTGTTTTGGAAGCAGTGCTCCGCCTCTTTGGCCAGCACCATGTCTAGGCATTCTGGTCTGTCTTTGCAGTACTCTTTAGCAAGGTCAAACTTATTCATGTTCATGTACATCTGCCAAACGTCCCGTGCCTCTCTCTGGATGTGGTAGCGAAACACAGCTTTCTCGGTGTAGATCCACACGAGCCCAGTGATTGGATCTTTGATCATCTTTTTCAGACTGCCGAACTTTTCCGGAAAAAAGTTTTCTTCGTGCACTACCTGTCCGTTCAGAGTGCAAATACTCTTGACGCGGTCTGGGAGCAGGAGCAGGAAGTGAAACTGGGTGAGGACTATAGAGAAGGGCTTGACGGAGTTTAAATCGATGTCTGAGGTGTATTCCCACACTTGAACATCACTGAGTAGAGAGTCGGGACGCACATAGTCTAGCTGTCCATACAAAACCCCATTACCCATCATCCATGCAAAGGTCTTCGGGGAACAGCGCAACTTGGACGTGTAGAACGTAATCTCACTGTAGCCCATGTTGACTGGAAACTCCTGGAAGCTGGGTAGGAGATCCTGGTTCTGGGCAAAGATGGAGCTGAACCCCTGCTGCTCGGATCCCTCTGCCAGCTTTCCTACAAACTGGAACAGGCGTTTCCGTGTTGTCGCAACAATGAAGTACTTGGATTCCAAGCCACGTTCTACCTCGAGGCAACAAACCGGAGCTGGCTTACCATCCTCCTCCAGGGAATGAACCTGTCTGAAGTACTGGTCTGGGTTAGTGTTGAACAAAGAGCCCTCTGAGGCAGAGATCTCTGCTTCAAAGATGATTCCCTGGATGGTACCGACCAGAATCGGCCCAGTGTTGGTCTCAGAGCCGATTAATTTATTCCATCCTATGCTTTCAATCAAGTGACCTCTCCATCGTGACAGACTTCGGACCTTTTGAGTGTTTCGGTTTAGGTACACACATTCATTTGTGGTGAGGCTGATGACTAAATGTGACCCTGCAAGACGATCGATAAGGTCATTTTACAGACTGCATTAAAAAGCAAGTAACTTTAAGCAGTTCAACACTAAATTGCAAGTTTAAAAATGCCAGGCCTGAGCTTTTGATCCAGTTTACACCTGGTATAAGATCTATCTTCAGTCAATGCTAAACATGGGCGTAAATGGGGTTCAAAATTACCACGTCGTATTTGTATTGTAAAAGCTAATCCTTCTCATGAGCCTATTCACTTGTCAATTAACCACTGTGCCGAAGACAGTTTTTAAACTTTGCTGCTAAATATGTATTTTAATTTTACATTTACAGCTATATATACACACACATTTAGAAATGCAACAATTTGTATATATATTTGAAAATGTATTATTTAATATTAATTTCTAAATTATTTAATATTATTACACATTAAATCATGGCATACATGGCAAAACATTACTGTAAGGTTTGTGCTATTGACTATCACAAGATAATCTTGCAATGTCAGGCATTTAGACCAAGCTAACCAGATTTTAAAAAGTTGATCCTACTCATCTGTCAATTAAACAATGTGCCAAAAAGAGATATTAAACGTTGCTGGTTACAGCTTTAAACAAAAATAACTTTCTAATAAAAAAAAAAAGCATAACTTTAAAATTACAATTTTATATTTACATTTATAAATTTGCACTTCTCATTTAATTTATTTACATTTTTTATTTCATATTTATTTTCAAATGATTTAATGTTATTTGTTATTAAACCATTAAATGGTAGCATACAGGGTAAAACATAATTAAACTGATTAATTTGTGGTATTTACTGTTATAAAAGGAAAACAGACAAAGAATCATTGAAGAAAAAAACTCATATGCCAGCTGACTAGTTTAAAAGGTTAATGGAAAACTCAAAAATGTTTATTTTTGCAACGCTTAAATAGTGTTTGTATGACAAATGCACATTATTACCAGGTGTAAACACTGTAAACACACCTGACCATTTGTGAATGGATCACACAAGACAGATCATAATATCAGGCTTAAACATAGAATTGGTTTCTCTTAATGGGGTGCATTGTAGAGCATTACATGATATAAATCATATCAAAAACAGATTACATTTCATGTGTTTATCCATTGTACTAGTTTCCAAACAATGAAAATATACATTTTCCTAATTGAATTTCCCAGTTCACATCTGGTAAACTACTTTGGGATGCTTCTTTTATAATATTAATTTCAATGGAAATCTAATCAGACCATTTATGTGTCTAATGACGTCTAATAGATGGCCCAAATGCATTTAAATCCTCTTACAAGGTATGAACATCGACACGTGATTACCTGTAGGATCTAGAAAAAGTTTGTGCACTTTGCCATCATCCTTTCTTCCCAGTTCAATCTGATTTGGCTGATCAGGTTTTCCAAGGTCAATTCTGAAACATAAAAAGTATGTCAACATATTAGGCTGCAACACTTTAAACTGCTCTGTAAATGTTGCTGACCTCTTTCAGGTCAGTTTACAAGAATCCATCCTATACATATCTTGCATACATGCATAATGCAAATTAATCATAATTAGCTTTATGATTACAAGAACACGCTTTATGAATACGTTACAAGAACACAAATAAAAGGCAGCTTAAGTGATTTTTATCCCACTTTAACAGACTGTAGCCAGATTAAATTTGCATTTCAAAGAGAATTGTCTTTAATGGTCCACATCCTCACTGCTTAGTCATTTCACCTTTCAATATTCAGACAATAAGATACACATTAATCACTAATTGCATGATGTACATAAACTAATCAATGCAAAACATATCAGCTGCAAAATATCCCAATTAAACAGTTGTTGATAACATAGAGTTGAGAAATAGCAGCTTTACCTCAGCAGGGTGTCTTTCCCCAGACTCATGCATAACTGGTTGTTGCACACTGATAAGTGGTTGATTTTTTCGGGAGGTGAGAAATCGATGCGCTGCTTGTTGAAAATGGGTTTCTCTTCCTCCAACCTTACATTCACAAACCCTTGGAACGGAAAACAAAACATGTAAAATACCACAGTCACCCCAAATTACCCAATCATAATGTTTGCAATATCCTAAAAGCTGTAGATACAGAGGTTTATACCTGAATGAGTAATCCCGATGTTGGCCGCTGACACACGGCTGTGTTGACGGATGTTCTGAGAATCTTCATATTGATCCAGAATAGATGCCATTGCAAATGATCAAATATTCACAAAACTACAGTATGTCCACTGAAGCTGTGTTCACACTGCAGGTAACGATGTACAGTACAGTAACGTTATCTCTAGCAGCTGTTCCCACCCATAACACGCTAGCATGTGAGCTAATAACCAGTTCAAAAGCTCAGGCCTCCGTTATGTGCTAATTAATATATACTGGAACTAAAACAGATACAAAATCAAACGAAACTGAGCTTTAACTTATATTTTATGAGTGAATAAGGACAGAAATAAGACCGAGTTGTGTTGTGTGCATTTCTGTCTTGGTCAGCTGAGCTGATGAGTATCATGTGATTACATGACAAAACTTCACTGTTGTTTTTTATCTGTCCACGTAGTGGCACTGTTTAGATTAGGATTGAATCTCATAGATTTACAGTTTGTTATTATTACAGTGTTATAAATTATTGGGGTTATTATGCTTCATTTGTATTGGTTATGTTGTGCTACTTTAAAAATCGAATTTATTTTTAATCAATAGTGGCAGTCTAACATTTGAAATACAGATCCTAGGTCTAAAAAGAGTTATAAAACTAAAAATGAAAATGCAGACTGTCTTTATTTTTACCATTTTTACACGGCTCGTGTCAATCGAAATCGTTAAATTCCAGTTTTTCCTCTTAAATATGATGACTCTATCAAAACAGCACAAAACGCCTCTGGACACTGAAAGAGTTATAAAACAAAAAATGAAAATGCAGACTGTCTTTATTTTTTACCATTTTTACACGGCTCGTGTCAATCGAGCAGGGCTGTTAAATTCCAGTTTTTCCTCTTAAATATGATGACTCTATCAAAACAGCACAAAACGCCTCTGGACACTACTGTATTCTACAGTTAGTACATTTTTAGCCTATTCAATTGCATAATAAAAGAAACTCGTAGCCAGTTACAGTAATACATTTTATTTAACCGTTTAGAAAAGGCGTGCGCTTTGTTTCGTTGAGAATCGTTTGGGATTAAAATCGTTAACGAATCGTAAAATAGTTTATCTGTGTTCGAACCAAAGATAAGTACTTTCCATTGAGGCTCGTGGCTGCGGTGGGCGTGGCTATGCAAAGTCAAGCCTCTCCGAGTCGCTGATTGAAAAGGCACAGAGTGAGAGAGAGAGGTCCTTCACAGATCAGAGAGAGACAGCTTTTGAGCTGCGAAGGTAATGAGTCACTCATCAGTCTCAACAAAGACACCACCCAATACTGTGGAGTTTACTAAGTTTTCCTGAAGACAATTCTTCGTGGCTTTAATTGTTGGACATGCCACCTCAAATGGATTACTTTTACAACGAGTCAAGAGTTCCGTCCGTGTGTTTAGAGCAGGACGACGCGCTGGAGCCCGGGATCAGCTGCATGCTGGTTGGGGATGGTGCGGTCGGGAAGACTAGTATGATTGTCAGCTACACAACCAATGGATACCCTACGGATTACAAACAGACGGCTTTTGACGTCTTCTCAGGTAAGGGGATGATCTTTGACCTCTTCTAAACCCTGGTGGTTAAATGAATTAGATGAATTATGAGAATGAAAACTTAAACAGTCTTTACATTATGCCTATTCAGGACAAGTTCAGGTGGATGGGACCCCTGTGCGGATTCAGTTGATGGACACTGCTGGACAGGTAACTGTTTTGTTAATTTGTGATAAATTTAATCAAATATTTCACATTAGTTGTTGTAATTGCTTGTGAATTGAGAATGGATGAAGTATAAGTGTAAACTGTTCAGAAAGTTTGGTAAATTGTTCACTTAAAAAAAAAAGTGTGTAAAGTCAGTGTAAACATTGTAAAAAAAAGTTTGTAAAGAACCTTGAAAAGGTTTGTAAATTTAAAACATTGTTTAAGAGTTTGTAAAGTGTAAACGGTGAAAAAAGTGTATATTCGGTTAAAAAGTCTGTAAACTGTCATTTAAAAAGTTTGTAACGTGTAAATTTTGATACACAAAATTTTGTTAACTTTGTCAAGTGTTCTTATCGGTCTTTGTCTTTGACTTGCAGGAAGAATTTGATGAATTCAGATCTCTGTCTTACGCACACACGGATGTCTTCCTTCTCTGCTTCAGTGTGGTTAACCCCACATCATTCCAGAACATAACCAAGAAATGGATCCCTGAGATTCGTGCGTGTAACACATCCTCCCCCATCATTTTAGTCGGAACTCAGTCGGACCTTATGTTGGATGTTAACGTTCTTATAGACTTGGACAGGTACAAGGTCAAACCCGTGTTCAGCTCACGGGCACGGAGCCTCGCTGAGAAGATCAGGGCCGCCGAGTACGTGGAGTGTTCGGCCCTGACCCAGAAGAACCTAAAGGAGGCCTTCGACGCTGCAATATTCGCGGCTATTAAACACAAGGCCAGAAAGGCCAAAAAACTGAGATTGTCAGACAGACGAGCTAAAACTTTTTCCAAGTGCAGCTGGAAGAAGTTCTTCTGCTTCATCTGACTCTGTGGGTCAAAATGTGTGGACTGTTTACATGAGATATTAATTTATTTTGGACAATGTGTTTACCTACGGTCATTTAGCTTTATTTTATGGGCGGAGTTGTTTGATTTGTGGGAAACTTCCCAGGAAACGTTCAAGTGACATCTGAGAGCTGTTGCGTTACTCGACACAAAGTTTATGGAGCGTTTTAATCACATAAGCTTGTATAAGTAACACTAGCTGTAAGATTTATAGACATTATGAAGAAGGATTATGGAAAACTACTCCTTAAATCATTTATTGTTCACAAAGAGCACCCACCATATGTAAATGAATGAATTTGCATGAGCTGGAGAGCTGCCGATTCAAAGCTTGAATGGTGCTCACGTGGAGATGCCTCTGATGGTCGAGGGAACCAGAGCGGATCTTATCTCTTTTGTGTCAGGTGCTACTTAGACAGACTCTTTCATATGCAACAGCCCAAACTAAAGCCAATGTGTGAGATGTCTCCTTCTTAGGTGCCTGTGACCATATAAATCCAACATCACTCTTACAATGATTCAGCCTGTTCTCCTGATAACCCTTAGCTGGGGATTGTCTTGCAAATTGGCAAGATAAGATTATTAGGCTTGTGTGAAAATGGTTTCCTAAATCCGGGGAAATTTCGGCAAGGTTTTTCCTGGTTTCCTAAGACCGGTTTAGCGTCTTCTCTTGTGCAAATGTATTGTGAGAGCGCATACACAGATGAAAGTATAGAAGCCCAGCCCATTTTGTGGAGCCGTAGCTTGGTTGTGTTTATTTTATTCATCTTTTTCTTACAGTGTGTGTGTGTTCTCACTGGGTAAACAATGCTGTCTTTGTTACAAATATGCTTCTTGTGGAAGTTATCTTTTTTTTTTTAAATGCTGTTTGTTTTTAACAGTTCTGTTTTGATGCCTTCTCACTGGGTAAACAATGCTGTCTTTGTTACAAATATGCTTCTTGTGGAAGTTCTTTTTTTTTTAAATGCTGTTTGTTTTTAACAGTTCTGTTTTGATGCCTCAGGCAAGAAGGATGTACCGCTTGATCATTTTATCTGTCTTCACTATTGTTTTGCCTTTTGATCAAATTCAAGCAGCACTTTTATACAGCTTCTCCTTCAGTGTTTCTTTGCATCATTTAAAAATACATTTCCAATGCGGTTTTCCCAATGCAACTATGCAAGTTCTCTGTTTTTGTTCTTTTTTTCCTGCTTTCAGTGTTATATGTGAACGTTGTTTATTTACACAATCATGTGTTTCTCTTAAATATCAAATAAATAACATGATGAAAATGGACATTGTTCCCTAATTGTATTTTTGAGCTCAGTTAAGCAACATTCAAAAGTTTGGAGTCTGCAAGATTTTGTTTTAGTATTTTGTGCTCAACAAGGCTGCATTTATTCAACCAAAAATGCAATACAAACTATAATATTGTGAAATACAATTAAAGATAATGTATATTTTAAAATGTAATTTATTCGTGGGATGGCAAAACTGAATCAGCAGCCATTACTCCAGTCTTCAGTGTCACATGATCCTTCATAAATCACTCTTATATGCCGATTTGGTGCGCAAGAAACATTTTTTTAATATTATCAATGTAGAAAAAATGTGGCTTAATATTTTTGTTGAAATCTTGTAACATTATAAATATCTTTACTGTCACTTTTGTTAAATTGATTGTATCTTAGCTGAATACAATTATATTATCATTTGAAATATTTTTTTTCCCCAAACTACTTAAAATGAACTTGTGAATGTTTAAATTCACTTTGATTAAAAATAATTAAATAATTAAATGCCTAAATTAAATATGTGGTTATGAGAACAAACATCGCTTTCTTTACACACACACACTATGTGCTACTAAATTATGTACATAGCAAACAAATGTTAGAGATCGGAATACACTTCCCAAACAGCGTGAGTATTGATGTAAATGGTCCTGCAAATATTTTCAGAGGCTGTAAATGAGACACAGAGAAGTGTCAGGTACTGAAGGAATATGAAGACATTGGGGACTCCGAGATCTCACGCTGTGACTTTGAGCCGAGCTCGGATGAATGTGGGAGAGGATTTCACTCACGTACTCTTGAAGTGTAAACAGGAGACAAAGGGCTTGTTACTGTTATTTGTAGTGTTCAAACTACTCAAAAAATGAAATTCAGACTGTTACATTGGCTAGACGTTTTTCCAAAAGTTCTGCATCTTTTTCTTTCTTCAAAAATGTTTAATTCTTTATAGAATTCAAACTTCAAGGCTTTTGAAGTAGTTCACCAAATAATGTAAATGTGCAAAACATGTATACACCCTCAGAATATCCAAGACCTAGAGAAGTTTATTTCTTCATCGAAACAGATTTAGCATTACAAAACTTGCTCACCACTGGATCCTCAGCAGTGAATGGGTGCCATCAGAATTAGAGTCCAAACAGCTGTCTACAATTAATCCCCATTGCATTACAGTCCATCAATTAACCATGTCAAATATTAATTTAATTATGACTTTGTACATTACAAACACTCAGCATTTCGCTTCACAAGACATTAAAGGTATAGTGAACCCAAAAATGAAAATTCAGTTGTTTTGTTTGTTTGTTTTCCCACTGACTTCCCTAGTATTGTTTCCATACTATGGGAGTCAGTCGCTACCAGCAACTGTTTGGTTACCAGCATTCTTCAAAATATCTTCTTTTGTGTTCAACAAAAGAAATAAACTCATACAGGTTTGGTCAAACTTGAGGGTGACTAAATGATGGCCAAATTTAAACTGATGAACTGGAGTTGTGTGGACTATTCGTCATTATTATGTTTTTATCAGCTGTTTGAACTCATTCTGACACTTTAAAGTGTCTTGACAAACTATAATTTTCTAGATCAAATTCAAATTTCTATCATAACAGTTTACATTTAAACTTTCCCATGTCTCATAAAACGCTAAACAGTAATGTTGAATTACAGAAGTAACGGCTGCCATTAGTACCTATTTAAATGACAAAAACCACATAGTGAAATTGTCATGTGCATGATGGTATTGCTCACTATTGCTGCAACAAAGCCTAACAACAATGAATCTCTTCCACTGTGGGGTTACACTCTTGCTACCTGAAGAGCAATCCTGTTTAAATTAGTTGCACAATTCCTGTTGCACTGAAGTGAACCATTATGGATTATGAGGACTTCATTAGGTGTCGCCTCTCCTAACAATATGAAAGATCAAATGACGCATGTTTGTTAGAACCACAAAATGACTGAATGAATGAAATCAAACAATACAGTACTTTTTATTACATCTATTCTAGCAGTATAGTGAACATACTGTATATTAAGTAAAAAGTCAGAGAACTACAGGAAAGCAAGAAATAAGAAATTTCTATAATTATCCTGACATGAAGTAATTAAACTAATCTTCTCTACTTGTAAATTCAGCAATGTTCACACACACACAAACACACACACACACACACACACACGTTTCTTTGAGGATGCATTTGTGCTTTGGAGTCTAGCATGATACCACTTTCCACATGTTGAGCAACAGAGGCCAGGCCTGACAGGTTTAGGTTCCCATGAATGGTGAGGTGTTCATCTCACTCTGTGGTTAAGAAACGGTTACTCACCTCTTTGTTAGCTTTCTTGCCCGCCCCCTTTCCCAGGCCTCAGACCAAACTGACTAGTGCCTTCTCTGGCACACAGCCAGTTTCAATGAGTTTCACTCCTGTCACATTTACCTACAGGCTTCCTGAGAGGAGAAAGGTACACAGTCACAGACCCGGCCTGTTCCTGGTCAGCCAAATCACCCATTACTGTTATTGCCAGAGGCTGATTGACAGAGATGATGATGCATAGGCCTTTGGGACTTATTTGCGGCTTGTTTTCTTGTATTAACACAATGTTTTGATTTGAATCTTACAAATTTTTCTTTCAAATTAAATGTACCTCATTCTTTCAAAAGCTAACTAGATTTTTGCCTTTTATCAACCATTGAATGTGCGTAACTTATGCTAGTTGCTAGGTTGTCTTAGCCAGTGATTTTGAGCATGTTGCTAAACTGTTGTTAGGGCATTGTTAGATGGTTGCTAGGATGTTCTGGGTTGTTGCTATGTGCCTACCAATGTTATTTCACTATTAATTATATTCTATTATAGTATTTATAAATATTTTAATTTAGTATTTATTTGTAGATTTTTTATTTTCAATTACATTTTAGTTTAATTTTTTAAATATATATTTCTATTTAGCTTTAATTATTTCAGTTTCAGTAATTCCACTCATTCTCTACTACAGGAGAGGAAGAATTGTATAAACTTGTTCAATCATCTTAACCAACAACATGTACAGGTGCATCTCAATAAATTAGAATGTCGTGGAAAAGTTCATTTTTGTCTCACATTTAACAAAAACCCACCAATTCACCATCTCAACAAATTAGAATATGGTGACATGCCAATCAGCTAATCAACTCAAAACACCTGCAAAGGTTTCCTGAGCCTTCAAAATGGTCTCTCAGTTTGGTTCACTAGGCTACACAATCATGGGGAAGACTGCTGATCTGACAGTTGTCCAGAAGACAATCATTGACACCCTTCACAAGGAGGGTAAGCCACAAACATTCATTGCCAAAGAAGCTGGCTGTTCACAGGGTGCTGTATCCAAGCATGTTAACAGAAAGTTGAGTGGAAGGAAAAAGTGTGGAAGAAAAAGATGCACAACCAACCGAGAGCCGCACAACCAACCGAGAACCCTTATGAGGATTGTCAAGCAAAATCGATTCAAGAATTTGAGTGAACTTCACAAGGAATGGACTGAGGCTGGGGTCAAGGCATCAAGAGCCACCACACACAGACGTGTCAAGGAATTTGGCTACAGTTGTCGTATTCCTCTTGTTAAGCTACTCCTGAACCACAGACAACAGAGGCGTCTTACCTGGACTAAGGAGAAGAAGAACTGGACTGTCGCCCAGTGGTCCAAAGTCCTCTTTTCAGACGAGAGCAAGTTTTGTATTTCATTTGGAAACCAAGACCCTAGAGTCGAAGTACAACCTCTGCTGGGCCTTTTTCACAATGGAGTCAATGTGAGTGTCCCACACTTTATTAAAAGCTCATAGCCCAAGTTGCATGAAGTCCAGTGTTAAGTTTCCACCGTCTGTGATGATTTGGGGTGCATTAATTTGTCATTATGATATGTCCCCAAAACAAACTGGCTGTTATTATGCCTCTCATTAAAAAACTAGTTCATTACAGACCGATCTTGAATCTCCCTTTTCTGTCCAAAATACTAGAAACGGTAGTATCCTCACAATTATATTCCTTCTTAGTGAAATTATGGTATCTGTGAGGATTTCCAGTCAGGATTTAGACCGTATCATAATACTAAGATTTCTCTCATTAGAGTTGCAAATGACCTGCTCTTATCATCTGGTCATGGTTGTATCTCTCTATTAGTGTTGCTAGATCTTATCGCTGCGTTCTACACTATCGACCACAACATTATTTTGAATAGACTAGAAAACTCTGTTGGTATTAGTGGAAGTGCATTAGCATGGTACAAATCGTACTTATCTGACTGCCATCAATTCGTAGCAGTGAATGAAGAGGTATCATATCGATCACAAGTGCAGTATGGAGTACCTCAAGGCTCAGTACTAGGGCCGTTACTTTTCACGCTTTAAATGTTACCCCTGGGAGATATCATCAGGAAACACAGTGTTAGCTTTAACTGTTATGCTGATGATACTCAGCTCTATATTTCTTCGCGGCCCGGCGAACCACTAATTTGAAAAACTAACGGAATGCATAGTCGATATAAAAAACTGGATGATGAGTAATTTCTTACTGCTAAATGCAGTTCATTATCGGACCTAAAACCTCCACATGTAATAACCTAGAACACTGTCTAAGACTCGATGGCTGCTCTGTGCTATTCGATAGCAATCTTTCCTTTGAAAGCAACGTTTCTAGCATTTGTAAAACTGCATTTTTCCATTTAAAAAAATATATCTAAATTATGACCTATGCTCTCAATGTCAAATTCAGAAACGTTAATTCATGCATTCATGACCTCAAGGTTAGATTATTGTAATGCTTTATTGGGTGGTTGTTCTGCATGCTTAATAAACAAACTCCAGCTGGTCCAAAATGCAGCAGCTAGAGTTCTTACTAGAACCAGGAAGTATGACCATATTAGACTGGTTGATTACTTATAAAGCCCTGAGTGGTTTAGCACCTCAGTATTTGAACGAGCTCTTATTGCATTATAGTCACTCCACGTCCGCTGCATTCTCAAAACTCTGGTAATTTGATAATACCTATCAAAATCAACTGCGGGCGGCAGATCCTTTTCCTATTTAGCGCCCAAACTCTGGAATAACCTAACATTGTTCGGGAGGGAGGCAGACACACTCTGTCACACTAGATTAAAGACCCATCTCTTTAACCTGGCTTACACATAACACACTAAATACGCTTCTAATATTCAAACCCGTTAAAGGATTTTTAGGCTGCATTAATTAGGTCAACCGGAACCGGGAACACTTTCCATAACACCCGATGTACTTGCTACATCGCTAGAAGAATGGCATTTACGCTAATATAAATCTAGATTAAAGACCCATCTCTTTAACCTGGTTTTCACATAGCACACTAACACATTTCTAATATCAAATACGTTAAAGGATTTTTAGCCTGCATTAATTAGGACAACCGGAACCGGGAACACTTCCCATAACACCCAATGTACTTGCTACATCGTTAGAAGAATGGTATCTATGCTAATATTAGTCTGTTTCTTTCTTATTCCGAGGTCACCGTAGCCACCAGATCCAGTCTGTATCCAGATCATATGGTCACTGCAGTCACCCGGATCCAATACGTATCCAGCCCAGATGGTGGATCAGTACCTAGAGAAGCCCAGATGGTGGATCAGCACCTAGAGATGACCTCGATAGCCCTGAATGTCAGCGGAGACCAGGACAACTAGATGAGCCCCAGAGACAGATCCCCAGTGAAGATCTTGTCTCCTAGACGGCCACTGGGACAAGACCACAGGAACCAGATGAGTCCTCTGCACAATGTGACTTTGCTGCAGCCTGGAATTTAACTGCTGGTTTCGTCTGGCCAGAGGAGAACTGAACCATGACTGAGCCTGGTTTCTTCCAAAGTTTTTTCTCCATTCTGTCACTGATGGAGTTTTGGTTCCTTGCCACTGTCGCCCTGGCTTGCTTATTGGGGACACTTAATATCCAGCAATATCGTCGACTTGATTGCACAGATACTATTTAAACTGAACTGAGCTGGATGAGGACATCACTGAATTCAATGATGAATGGCCTTTAACTGAAAATTGAGTGTTTACTATTGTCATTTTGCATTATTGACACACTATTTTCCTATTTAATACTGTAAAGTTGCTTTGACACAATCTGTATTGTTAAAAGTGTTATATAAATAAAGGTGACTTGACTTGACTAATTATAGTACTTCAACTTCACTAGCTGTCAGTGCAACATTTCTTAGGTTCATTTAAGTGGTATATACCAAATACTACTATTTATATTATATTTCATTTCATTCCAGTTTTATTTTAATTGATGAAAATGATTTTAATAGTTTTGGTTAACAACAAGTGTCTAAAGTTTTTATGATATTAAGTTCCCTATGGCTCATGTTCATTAGATTTATTTGACAAATTTATCATTTAAAAATGGAAAATGCAAGTACAATAACTTCAAATATATATATGTTAAGTTTTTCATCTAAGACAACTGTTTATATTTTATTTCATTTCAGTTTTATTTCAATTGATGAAAATGATTTTTAATGTTTTTAGTACATTACATCCCTAAAACTATGAGTAAAAGTGATGCATTCAAAATCTAATACTAAAAATAAGCACAACATTTTTTTTTTTTGTAATTTTAAATGTCATTTCGTTTTTAGTTTTCATGCATTCAAATTTTCTTTACATACAGAACAAATACTTGTTAGCTTTACAAATTGACACTAATAAACTGTCTTCATGTAATTAGTTAAACGTGATGCTTTAAACTATAAATTAAGTGAATCTTTATAATTACATAGCAAATATTGTTGTAGAAAATATCCCTGGAGCAAGGGGAAGTTTTAATCAGGAAAATAAAAGTAGTGATAACGGCCAGCTCGAGGGCTTGTGCCTGTCTCACAGCTGTTGTCTGCCGATCTGCCTGTAGGCAGTAACGTTACACACTCCCACATTCACTGTCATGTTTATTTGATTCATCCCCAGTTTCGGGTGTGTGGCTTATAAGCTATTATGGTTTCAGTTCTCACACACGTACTGTAAGACAGAATCCTGTTAAATCTGTTGCTGGCTGTATTGACAGATAACTGGTAAGTAGTCATGTGATCCTGTGAACACTGATTACTTGATAACACGTACATAATGGACTGCCTCATCATAGAATGACAGTTCATCAGCTGCAATAGTACATGTCTTTCAGTGCATTACAAATGTCCGTCTTCAAAGAAATCATTCCTGATCCTCAAATTGGTCCCCTTTCACAAGACTGATGAGCTGATAACGACTTCAAAGATTTTATATAAGCCTTGATTGGACTGTTCAATGTGATTATCATTTTGACCATTGAACTAAATCAATTGCATGGCTCTTATACCATTGACATGTCGCTCTTGTCCACATTATAGTTTGACCTTTTGAAACCCATTAAGCAACGCTCTGCTTAATCTGACAAACAAAAGATCCATCTTGGTCAACATAAACACAAAGATACAATCTTGTTACATGACACAATGTTACATGCTGACATTTCACTTTGCTGTATTCTGATTTCCATTAATTATTTCATAATGTCTATCACTGTATGTCACAGGCCCTGTTCTAAAACCTTGTGAGCCATCTATGTAGACAGCCTTTAATAGGTCTGTTGCAAAAGGAAGTTATAATTATCTTCTAAGACAAATTTTAACACAGCATCACTTTGTCCCTGCAGAAATGGTAATCCCAGAGCACACTGTGGCAAATTTATGGTGAAAAATTTATATATTTGACAGATGAGAGAAATAACCAAAAATAACAAAAATAACAAACATACAACAAGAATACTAAATCTGTAACTAAAACTAAAGTAAAAACACAAATTAAAAATACACTAAAAACTCATTTAAAATATTTATACAAAAATGTAAAAGCATCAAAATGACAAATTCATTATATATACAGTGCTGCTCAAAAGTTTGGGATCAGAAAGATTTTTAATGTTTTAAAAAAAGAAGTTTCTTAAGCTCATCAAGGCTGCATTTATTTGATCCAAAATACAGAAAAAAAGGAAGTGGTTATTATTTCATTTTTTGGAGCGATTTTGTTGTTCCGGTTCAAAAAGCAAAGTTGATATTAAAATATGCGATAATTTGCAGTGGTGATTGGCTGCCGTGGCTGGAGAGTACGCGTCTACGTCATCAGTTTTTCGAGCTTTTCTCAGTATTATTCATGAGCATGAACTCTTATGATCCAATGTGAGTCGTCTTCTGTTCAGTTTGCTGTAGAGCATTCAAAATTGGTCACTTCATTTCAGTTAAGAAGCTCCTTACATTTTGAACCGAGTCATAGACACTTACACACTCATACTTCAAGACAAACTGGCAACACAAACAGCCAATATAAAGTTTCAGAAACATCCATAACTTTATTGTAATGATGAGATGCCTCTGTAAAGATAAGTGATTTAATTATGATAGGTCCATCAAGGCTGAGAATCAGGAGGCGGTGCCTTTCTCACACTTTGCATGTAGGGGTGGGGGTGCAGCCACACGAGCCAACTGAGTGGCGCAACTGCAAGTAAGGACAAGATGATAACAACAACCAACAGTATCCCACACTTCTCAACCACCCGAGCCAGTACCAAAAGAGAAGACAAGCTGACATCAGAACATGTTTACCAATGGTGCATCAAGTCACATGAATTCTCACAAGCTTGCTAAGGCTTGTTAAATAACAAGAACATTGGCTGATGAGAATGCCATCACTGTCCCTCAATCACCATTCCGCATTAGAAACCTCTACAAACATAACAGAGAATGATTTATTTTCAAATAGCTGCACTGTATTCTACATTACATCCTTGTTATCCACCTTTATCTTAAGAGTTGGCACAGCCCTTTTTAACTTGAATGTGCCAGGGTTCCAGAGCCAGCAGCTTCCAGCTATTTTAGCTGTACAAAAACAGTTTTGCGAAGTACTATTCTGTCATTAATTACTCACCCTCATGTCGTTCCAAGCTCGTAAGCCCTTCGTTCATCTTCTGAATACAAATTAAGAGCTTTCGGACCCTCCATAGCAATGCAACTGACACGTTCAAGGTCCAGAAAGGTAGTAAAGACATTGTTAAAATAGTCCATGTGACATCAGTGGTTCAACCGTAATTTTATGAAGCTACGAGAATACTTTTGTGCGCAAAGAAAACAAAAATAACTCATTTATTCAACAATTTCTTCTCTTCCGTGTCAGTTTTCGACGCAAGTTCATCACAGTACAATGCATCTGTATGGTGTAATTGTGCATGTGACGTTATTTTTGTTTTCTTTGTGCACAAAAAGTGTTCTCGTAACTTCATAAAATTACAGCTGACCCACTGATGTCACATGGCCTATTTTAACGACGTTCTTACGTTTCTGGGCCTTGAACGTGTCTGTTGCATTGCTGTATATAGAGTTTTCAGAAAGCTCTCAGATTTCGCAAAAACATCTTAATTTTTGTTCCGAAGATGAATGAAGGGCTTACAGGTTTGGAACAACATGAGGGTGAGCAATTAATGACAGAATTTTTGGGTGAATTATCCCCTTAATTTATCATAAAAACACTGGTTTATAGCACAAATAGTACTGCACTTTGTTATTTTTGCCTCCGCTAACTCAAGCCCGCCGTGTGTGACACCGTGTGTTTCGTTGTGAAAGCGAAACTACTTTGTTTGGCCTTCCAAAAGAGGACACGACTAGAAATCAGTGGTTAAGTTGTATTTAGAACACTGTTCCAGAACAGTTCAACCCAAATATTCAGATGTGTGCAGCACATTTAATGGAGGACTTTTTCCTGATCCTGGGAGAGTAGACTACAAGGCCGGCTGTTGTGACTCACAGACTGTAAGTACGTTTTTTATATTTAAAGAATTTGCCACTGATGATTCAAACGCGAGTTTTAAGCAGTGTAGAGTAGCGCTTGTTGTTTGTCCTTTCTCCGATCACAAATGCAGACATGGTTTTATGTTTACACAGTATAAGTCATTATAATCCATAATTATGTCCCCACTGGATGCAACAAATGCCTCGTTTATAATGGGTTTTCATGTTTTTGAATCATCGCTCCGGCCTGACAGGGCATCATCACAATATCATAGAGGAGAAACAATAATGTACAGTATGTGGAAAATAATGTGTTTTTTTACCTTAAACCGCATAAACACATTTCATTACACCAATTACACAAAATAATGTTATTTTTAGCAACATCATATGACCCCTTTAATTTCATGTTGCAAGGATACCACGGCACTCTAGAATGCTCGATTCTGATTGGCTGACAGATATGACAGTTCCATAGATTGGCAGTTTATTTCAGTCATCTTAAATAGTTCACAACATCAAGGCCCAATCCCAATTCTACCCCTTAGCCCTTCCCCTTTCCCCTACCCCTCCGTTTCACGCGTTCACGTGAAGGGGTAGGGGTGTCTCGATTCTCTTTTGGTTGGAGGGGTAGGGGAAGGGCCAGATAGCCCTTCAAACGAAGGGGTAGGCCTATGAATTATCTCAGCGTAAACCGGCTTAATGTCAAGCAACATGGCTGCCCGAGCAAACAAAAAGACACAATGTAAGCATTTTTGGCATTAATAAATATTTTTAATTAATAAAGTAATTTGTTTTGTTACATTCAATCGTGAGTTTATATTTACGGTCATGTTACTCAAAGAAATGTTTGCAAAAAAATCGCTAAAGTTTGCTTACGACATATTACAGACTGCACGATAGTGCCACAACATATTTCAATGTCTGATCAGGGCGATAAGGGGTAGGCGGAGGGGTAGGGAAAGGGGAAGGGGTAAAAAATAGAATTGGGATACCTTGTATTCCCCCAACAAGCACAAACAGAAATGTCTTGTCAACATTGTCAATATTTTTGTTATTATTATTTTACTTCATTTCTCATTAGTGAAGTGACAACTTGGCTATTTTTAAGTAGTAAAAGAAAGATAGAAAAGCGCTGCTGCTTAACACTGCTATGAGACAAAGTCAGATTAAGTTCTTGACATTGAGCTAAGAAAAGGAAGCATACAAGAGCCGTATAATCCTTTGTTAGAATGATCTGCGACAGTTCAGACATCAGTGTTATCATTCGTCAGCTCTAATCGTAGTATTACTGTAAGAATGCAATGCATGCAGGACTGGCATGTGGGTCAGCTGTGTTTCCAATGACATCTACCCAACGTTTAAACTTGACTGGTTCTTGCTTACTCATTCTCAAAGAATGGGAATCATCAGAGTTTTTTGAAGAAGCTTTACATATTTGAATGAAAAAAGACACTGACATGGATTATTTGGAAGCACCAGTATACCCAAACTAGCCAGTCTTGAAAAAAAGATGATAACAGTGTTCCTTTAACACTGAAGATAAAATTGTTAGCATGATGTCACAACAAACCAATTTCCTCTTTGTTTGAAGATAACTTCTGCAAATGAGTGGATGATCAGCATTATCCAGCCCTACAAATGTTGAATTTAACCCAGCTATGGGAACACATACTGTGGCTCTTAATGTACGTATAAAGTATATCCAGACCAAAGGTCATTGATAAGAGGTAAGTTGATGATTTAAAACAAAGTCTGCACGAGGCTTAAGATTTGTTAACAAAGCGAACGCTCACCTGACAGGCTTTACAAGCTCTCTCTCTCACCTCTCATCTTAAAAGCCACTGAGTCAAAAAAGCCAGTTTGACTGGAAGAACATCTATCGGCCCAGCCTCCAGATCAGCTAACTGCTGGTGAGGTAATGTGAGCAGAGAGCTGGGTTAACACATCAACATCCGCTTCCACAGACTTAGAAAATGATATCTATAGACGATTACGCTTCAATGAAACTAAGGCCCTCAGATTAATCCTTGAGGAAATGATGTGTACTTGCTGAAATTTTTGTTTTTAAACTACAAATTTGCCTTTCAAAAAAGAAGGTACTGTAAATGTCATAAGGTTAATTTTAATGACATCTGTATGATAAACGTGTAATGACACACTACCGTTCAAAAGTTTGGGCTCCATAAGATTTGTTTTTGAATGCTCAGCTCACCTACATTTATTTGATACAGTAAAAACCGTAATATTGTAAAATAATATTACAATTTAAAATAACATTCTATTTTTATATATTTTATGCAATTTATTCATGTGATGGCAAAGCTGAATCTTCAGCATTACTCCAGACTTTAGTGTCACATTATCTTTCAGAAATCATTCAAATATGCTGATTTTGTGTGTGATAAAAACTTAACATATGCTTAATATTTTATGCAAACTGTGAAACTTTTTTTTTTTCAGGATTCTTTGATGAATAGAAAGTTCACTACTTCAAAGTTAAATTAAACACACATTTTTTTTAATTGCCAAAAATGACTGAATTAATTAACTATTACATTTTTTGAAGCATTTCATTTATTAGTTCTCACATTTGACCTCAATAATGCATTCCCAACAGATTATTTACAATAACTTCCTGGGTGTGGATTTTTAAAGAAAATGATGTCAATACAACTATTGTTATTTTCGTTTTATTATAATAAAAGAGTAAATAGAGCCACCTTTCAGCTTCAGTACTGCCTGACCTACTATCACAAAAATTGTTTACTCCCTCTCTGCCGTTCTCAGGGGCTTGGCAGTAGCAAATTTGAGAAATTAATTTAAGAGGATATCTGATGGATATTTCTAGGTGAAGGTTCCCAGGGAGCAAATGGAAGCTGCAGTCCAAAACAACCTCAAAGAGAGAGTTTGAGTACCTAACTCTGCAAAGCTTTTATATAAAAAATAAAAAGAAATTTTATAACAGGCTACTTCAGGACATAAATTGCAAGGCAAGGCAAAAGTCGCCGCCGAGTTCCCATGAGTCAGTTCAGGTGACAAAGGATGCATAGCCACAGCACCTGTCCTATGATTCTGCACACATTTATCAAGAGAAGCTGAAGAGTTTTGAGCAAGGATTCAAATGAAAACTTGAGGCTGAAGGGGTGGGCTTTCTGGTTGAAGTTCCAGTAACAGTTTTGTTATTCAGAGAGGTATGGGGGATGGAGAGCATTGAAAAAGCACAGCAGTATAGCTTCCTGGGTAAAACTATCGAGCCTTCTCCTTTTTCAAAGCCTTTATAATGCCCTCAAATTGTTTTTACACCCGGATTACTTCAGTTAATATTTGCTATTTTTGCATAGCTGAAGTCAATAACTGAAGCAGATGCAGTGAGATTTTCCGCATTGAGTTGCTCAGCACTATTTGCATATGTTATTACACAATATAAAAAGCACACAAACACAGTTTAGGGAGGGTTTATGCCACTTCCCAGTAACATAAGTACATCCAACCCATGAGTTAGCCACTGCATACAAAAAGTGGTGGCCAATGATAAGATTACAGCTGAGAGGGGAGTCGCTGCAGCGGTCCATATTCTATCACCAGGGTGTTTTTGTGTTGCCTCATGGCCTGTGACTGTTACACCTTAGCACATAGTAAAAGTCCACAGGGAGGCAAAGTAGTGTCAGGAGGGGAACTCCCGTCACAGCGGGGTTCCTGCACCCTTCCCACACAACTGTTTTCCCCTCCAAAAACAGCCCATCCTTCAGGCAATCAGATGTAGCCGTTAAATCAGCTCACGAGGGGTCTCGGTTTAAATATACTCTTAAAAACAAGGATCCAAAAGCGGCTTTTTGCTGCGATGCCATTTAGGCTCCCTAAAGAACATGTCAGTGAACAGTTCTTAAATTAACCTTTTTTTTTTTAGTGTTTTAATAATCCAAAGAACCCTTTTCTATGAGCATTTGCGTGAAAAAAGCCCAAAACAGAGCCCTTAAGGAGGCTTCCTCCCACTTGTGCTGAAAATGCCAAGTTTTATCACTCAAGTACTTTCGTTTATAAACCAAGGGAGCTCACGTGCCTCTGGAGTGTTTATGTATACACAATGATATAAACCATGGTTTACGCCAATTAACTGGGTCAGGAGGGCGCAGTGTAAACATGTCAATCCGTGCAGCTAAACACACTGCTATTTTATTGTTATACTGAGTTGAATTAATTGGAAAAGTGCTGATGGTGGACGGCTGTTTATGATGTGCTTTATTGGGTGGCTGGAGGGTGTAGGACGGTCTAACCCCCACTGACACTCACCCGAGTAGAGTTCCTGGGAGGTTCGCACCTCCGGGAGGGATTATTATCCTGTCAGGAGCATCTTCACAGCAACTTAACAGGATCATTTCAAACCAGAGTTGTTTTCACAGCCTTTATGGGAATGGTCATTCCAAATGGTCAGAGGGGAATGAAGCAATACCACATGGGAAACCATATTTGAATAACAAGGTCTAAGCAAGGATGCATTAAACTGATAGTAAAGTTCTCTCTCGAATACTGTTCTTTTGAACTTTCCATTCATAAAAGAACAAATAAATAAAAATTTTCCCCCAACTGTTTTCAGCATTGATAATGTTCCTTGAGCAGCAACTCATCAATACAATGAGCTCTGAAGGATCATATGCCACAAACAACTGGAGAAATGAACAACTGAAATCTCAGCTTTGCCATCACAAGAATAAATTATACTTTAAAACACAGAAAAGGCCCATGTGTGATAATGTTTCAAACTAAAACCATGTTAACACAAATATTGTTGAATTCTGTTATACAAATTTTTTTTTTAAAAGTGCCTCATTGTAACTCAAATTGTGATTGTTTTTTTGTTTCTTTAAAGAAAGGAGGAGCAGTCAAACTAATTTCCCTTGGTAATCAATGACAGATTTGCCATCGTTAACTTGTACTGAATCTAGAATATTCATTTAAACACGAGGAATTTGTGTTAGGGATGCACCGATATGAAAATTTTGGCCGATACCGATAATTCTTTATTTTTGAAAGCCGATAACCGATATGTTGGCCGATAAATCTATATCCAAATTGTTATATACTTTTTGAGAGCCTGATTACAAAAAAGGTCTCATCATTAAAAGTTGTGTTCTTAATCATTGCTGACAGTTGCTTTTAAAAGTGAAGGGAATGTTTCACGGTGTAAATACAAAGCAGCATGAACACAAATAAACAAATGGGTGGTTTCTCTTTCCTTTCCCCAAACAGTTAAACTTGAATGACAACTCTTACACGTGTCTATGCAACAAGTTCCTATAAGGAACTTGCAGAATATTTAAATACAGAGGTGGCATGGAAAACATTTCCTCAGAATATGTAAAGGTTAGCAGAATCCTAAATAAAGATAAACACAACAACAAAAGTCTTGTTTTCACAAAACCACAGTAAGAGCTATAGTGTGACGAATGTTCATAACAGCTGTGCACCAGAAATACTGAAACTGATACTGCAAGAAAGCGTCACTTGCCTTCTGTTGTCTGACCTCTAGAAAGCATCTACTTGGTACAGACCACCACAGTATACATTACCACTTCCCATTTATAAAATTTAAATGAGATTCAGAAATTAATAACTACTTCGTTTTTAAGGAACATTCGTCACTTAAGTAGGCAAACTCAGAAGCTTTGTGATGCTGTGAACTCTGCAATAAGAGCTCAGATAAACTTAGTGAGTTCTGCTTGACATCCTGATGAAAGCAGGAACACAATTAAATGCCGACCCACCAAAAAGTAAATAAAATGGATTAGCATGATCCCTCAAATGACCCACACCAATGGCGGCCAAAAAAATTAAAATGCTGAAAGATGCACTGATGCTCCATACTTAAATAAATCAAACAAAATCCATGTATCAAATAAACGAGGATTATAAATGTTTATTAAAACGGTTGTTCATGTTTTCACTTTGATTTTTAAATAGGAAAAAATAATTACCAATACGATACCCATTTAAAATGTCATACCATTAAAAGAGTATAAACAGGAGATCATTACCATCATCAATATAAACTGATTTGGTTCCAGTTACCAAATATTGGCACACATGTCCCTCTAGTGGCTAATAAAAGGTCAGAATCATAAGGAAAAACTATCAGCTATAGTCACTGCAATTTTAATATAGAAAAATATTTAACATACTACAAAGTGTAAATCAAAATCAGGAGTGTACCTAATTATATGAAAAATATTAAAAGCACTACCAAATATAAAAATGTCCGATTATAAATGTTTTTTTTTTTTAAATAAAAGTTTAAAGGACCCAGTAAGTTTGTGGATGAATGCAACATGCATCTAACAAACCACTACATGCAACAAATATAATGTTGGTGATGATACAAAAACTACTAACAATACACTTATGGTTCATTCTTGGGATTTCCTATCTTTATCCCGTTTCAAAGAAAGACTCTGTAGAGTAAAAGAAAGAGCCATAAACTATTTAAAGACACAGAAATGTAAATTACGCAAAACATGTATAGTATGAAGGCAGCATAACATGAATCATTACCTCACTGTCATCTGGACTGTGCAAGAATCTCTTGACAGCTCCTGTACACTTGAACCAAACAATTCAGCCGAGGCTTTGAACTCTGCCGGAAGAATGCAACATGTTAATTTACAAACTGGCATGCCAAAGATTGCTATAATCTTGCTTTTGCAATAGAACAGCTGCTTCATACCTGGAAAAGAGGGACAACACTGGTCACTGTCTCAGGATCTGCTGGGTCCTTTATCAGAATGCACAAATAGTATATAATGCCGTGCTGAGGTGGAAACATGATACAAGGGTGATTATTTTTAGATCACAATATCAATCATGCACAAGAGTCTCAGGAGAAAACGGCACGTTTACCATATAAACAGCCTCGTTGATCACAATGTCTTTTAGCTTGTTCATCTCAATGAAGATCGTACTTTCTCGTCCAGATGCGCAAGATGAAGACAGCTGGACACCAAGGGAACCGATTATGAGAAGGGTCTCATGGTCCACCTTCACAAAGTGAATATGAATCATCATCCCCGCCAGAGTGAGCATGATGGCACTCGACAGGACAGTCGTGTTCTAGACATTTTAAAAAAGTCATTAGTAGTGGAATAATCTCATTGTACTATTGGAATATAATCTTACGAGTTCATATTCTTGCAGTATCAGATGTTCTTACCTCGGTGAAGAAAAATACAGCATAAGCAAATAACCAAACGAAGCAGGTGTAGACCATCACCTTGCGCAAGGACAGTTTCGGTGAGGTGACAGTAAACTCTCTGCAGAAAGCAGAGCGAGTTTGGCAGTCTAAAGAAATCGAGTTGCCATTTATGTCGGTGAACTCTTCCTCGGCCATGTTGATCACAGTCAGAAAATTATATGAATAAGGATTTAGGATTAAATAGCTTTGCTTTGACAGTCATTTGACAACAAACAGTGGAATCTTCTTCTTATGGGGTACGGCGTTGAATCATTAATAGAAAAGAGCTTTTCCGCCACCTAGTGGACTGGGTGTGAAAACAGTAAGAATTTGTTCCCATTGACCTTTTTCAGGATAGAAAGGCCCATTTAATTTTACGTGAATAAAAATGAGGGCCAGACAGTGGGTTGCCGCTACTGTTGTGTACCTAAATATCGGCCATTTAAAATGTACGTTTAAAAAAATAAATCAAAATGTGTTGTAAAAATTAGACAGTTCTGTATACAGGTTCTAGATCAAGCCGAATTTTCAAGACAGTATATTGTTTAGAATGGTCTAAATGTCTGTCCTTCAGAATTTTGCTGTCATTATTAAATTAAGTGTTGTCTGAATAGTCCATACAATAATTTGTTTTTACTAGTGATAAGTAACTTTTTAACAGCATAATCTTTGTGAAAATGAACATGAGGGACTTTCAACTTTAGGATACTTATATATATATATATATATATATAAAAAAAAAAAAAAAAAAAAAAAAAAAACCTCATTCCAAAAAAAATATTTTTTAAA
>NW_015506012.1:407837-419059 GCF_001515645.1 Sinocyclocheilus grahami
AAACACCTCATTCCAGAAATAATATTCTTTAAAACAATATAGCCTACTTTGACAAATATAAGCGATAACTAAATTGTATGGGCTACTATTTACAATTAAATGAAAGTCTAATAGCTTAAACTTTACATGGAACATTAAATAACAGTTCAAACTTGAATCAAGTACTTCACATGTGCTTTAAAATATTAGTTTACATATTAAGTGTACTTCTTGAAAGCACATCAAATGATTAAAATGTGCTTTAAAAATAATTTGACATTATAAAGTGCCTTCTCAAAAGTTTGTGTTAAGAAACATAAGTGTCCATTAACATCATTGCATTACTGTCTGCAAGTACAGTTTTTTAAAAACATAATTTTAAGATTTGAAGCACACTGAAAAGTGCACAAAAAAAATAAGCACACTTCTTTTTCAGACAGGAACACCCAATGAGAAGTTATTACTCTGTTGCCTCATATGTACCCAAAGATGTTCATCTTGCATCATCTTGTTTTTGAAATCATATAGCTGTTGACCTCTGCCCGCCCCAACTCTCCTGCCTCATCCTACAAGTAAATACTGCTTGTGGAGAATGGACTCCGTTTCCCATCTGGCTTTGCGGCTGGTAACCTTCGACTTCCGCTCCAGTGAAAACAAGCCGATCAGCTGATCTGACCTGGCAACAACATTCACCCGAATCTACCGGGGAGGGGAATCATTTTACAAGCTGGTGGGGAAAAAACAGTTATCTTGACATCAACCGGCTTATTAATTTGTGTGTTTATCAAAGGGTCGTTGTCGTGTGCGAGGCTTCAGGGAATTCAGCAGCGTGTTTGATGAAAATTGCGGTGTGATTCTGTCTCGAAATCAGCTTGTTTTGTTCGGTCAAAGCTGGGTTGATCAATGTGTTGTTGGGTGAACATACTAGAAGGACAGTCTGTACGATACTAAACAATTATTAATTCCGATGCATTAGTCAGATTTCTAACCCCCTAGTATTTTTAGTCTTTGAAATTGGAGGTGTTTTACGGACACGTACGCTAAGCTTAGCTAGCTTGAGTAACAAAGCCCTGGACGGTAACAACACCCGAATGTAGCTGTTCTTACTGTTTACATCGGCCAATAAATACATGTCGATTTTTGTTGCTTGTAGTTCGTAAGTTTAGACCCCTTGATCACTTTAAAATCAACCAGAAAGCTAGACAGGTCTGACCTAGTGCCAGTGCTATACGGATGTCAATTGATCTAATTATAGTTCATATTGAATATTTGATTTTAAGCCAGTGTCATAATTTGACACCACATTTCGAATTCCAATGAAATTCAAGGCAAACGAGTAAGATATTTTGTTTAAGACCTCAAATGCATCATATTTGAGGCATTATATCTCATCTCTCTTGTTGATTGTACATTTAGGTTGGTCTCTGCTGTAGTTGATGCAACTTTGAGGAATATCTAGTCAGTATATTTACTGAGGGATTTTAGTACTTTAAATTCGGTCGCTTCCGTTCGGTTCGCTACCTCGCTGTTATATTTAGACGTATAATGAGCTGTCAGGGCTCGTCGGTGGAGAAGGGGGTGAACGGCGTCCTGGTTTGTCAGGAGAGTTACGCCTGCGGTGGCTCCGACGAGGCCGCCTTCGAGTGCGACGAATGCGGCAGCCTGCAGTGCGTCCGCTGCGAGCTGGAGCTCCACCGTCAGGAGCGCATGAGGAACCACGACAGGATCCGAATCTCACCTGGACACGTGCCCTACTGCGATTCATGTAAAGGGGACGGGGGCGTTGCGAACGGGGGTCGCCTGAGAGCAGTGGTCCGCTGTCAGGGATGTAAAATCAACCTGTGTTTGGACTGTCAGAAGCGGACTCACAGCGGGGTCAGTAAAAGAAAGCACCCTCTCACAGTCTACCCTCCTTCGAAACCCGCGGAGAAGAACTGTAGCACTGGAGATGAACAGCTGGATGCCTTGAAAGCTAAACTGGAGCAAGTCACCAGCTTTCTTCTAGTGGATGAAAAGGAAGATATGCAAGTACGTCAGCTTGTGTAACTTTTGAACTTTCTCCCGTTTTATACAAGTTAGTTCTGGTCCTCAAATTTGATTGGCTGGGGTTCTCATTATGAAGCTAATTGAATAAAGCTAGACCCTCTTTTTTGGAAAATCGGAAATGGATCTCGCGAATTGAAACGGATTTGTGTGCTTGACGTCGTTATATATATACAATATATATATATATTGTATTTGAAAATAGATAATGACACCATTGCTTTTTCGATTTTCCAAATTTGGAATTTTCTCAACTAGTCAGGCGGAGTGGAAAGTGAAAAAGAACGACTTGAGCTGGAGGGGAACTTACTGTTGCTCCGCTCCACTCAATTATGTTGTTCCAGACCAGCTTTTAGCCTGTACATTGCATTGTGACAGGCAAAGCGCGATACTTTTCTTACTTTAGAACTACTTATTGGAACAAAATGGCAAATTACCAAATTTGGTCTCAGAATTAAGTTTGAGCATACAAGTTTGATTTTATGCAAATGTTTTATGCAAAATAAACATAATAATAATAATAATAAAAAGGAAAATGTGTGATATTGAGTGAGGTGAAATGTAACATTATTAAGCAACATGTTCATTTCCACAACCTGAACAGGTGAAGGATGAGGAGTTCGTGAGGAAATTAGCCTGCAGGCCCGAGGAGCTCTTGAAGGTGGTGTCCATTTTCGGCAACACTGGAGAAGGCAAATCCCACACCCTCAATCACACTTTCTTTTTGGGTCGTGAAGTTTTCAAGACATCTCCAACCCAGGAATCCTGCACTGTTGGGGTGTGGGCAGCACTGGACCCTGTCCATAGGGTGGTGGTTGTTGACACAGAGGGTCTCCTGGGGGCAGGAACTAACCAAGGACAGCGAACCCGCCTCCTTCTGAAGGTGCTTGCGGTCTCTGATCTGGTCATCTATCGGACACATGCTGACCGGCTACATGATGATCTTTTCAAGTTTCTTGGAGATGCATCAGATGCGTATCTAAAACATTTCACAAAGGAGCTGAAAGCCACAACTGCACGCTGTGGTTTGGATGTGCCCCTTTCGACTTTGGGTCCTGCTGTTATAATCTTCCATGAGACAGTCCACACCAAGTTATTAGGCTCAGGTCAGTTTTGGATGTTTTCTACTTTGCTGTCCTACTTACCCAACAATAATAAGTTAGGAAGGACACAAAGATAAGGTAAGCAAAATAATAAAAGCATAATACCTCTCTTTTGCACACACTGTAGACAAGCCATCAGAATCGGCCGAGCGGCTTCTTCAGGAACGTTTCAGAAAGCTTGGCCTCTTTCCGGAAGCATTCAGCTCTATCCAGTACCGGGGCACTCGAACCCACAACCCCCCGACTGACTTCAGCGGTCTGCTGCGCAGCGTGGAGCAGCAGTTAGACAACAACACTACACGATCTCCACGGTCTGCCGGTGTCATCTATAAAGCCTTGCAGGTAATTTTTTTTTTTCATTGATAATCTCAATAACACTTTTAGCTCATCAATGACATGAAAGGGTGGAAGAGTTGGTTTGAAATGTTCTCAACTTTTCTCTAAAAACATTCCTTTTTTATCTGCTGAAGTGGCCTGTTTTTGCAGCATTCACATGACTATTTACAAATCTTAAGCTCTGGCCATGACATATTCCAAAGGACATTTGTGCTATTTCTAGTTATCAATTGTAATGTACAGTAGTTTGTGTGGCTGATCAAGCTCTTGTTCTCCAGGCTTTGAGTGAGTGCTTCAGTGGAGAGATTCCTGATGAGAATCTGGCAAGCAACTCTTTTTTTCCAGATGAGTACTTTACCTGCTCCAGCATCTGCCTCAGCTGTGGGTAAGTCGTCACATCTCAGGAATCACTCCACTACTGATTTCAAATCTGTTTCACATTTTTAAAGCAACACTCACTTAGAAGAACATACTCTCTGCTGTTCAATAGTTCGGGGTGTATGTTTTTGTAAGTAGCCTCTTAAAGGGGTCCTATAATACTTTTTCAACTTTAGTTAGTCTGTAATGTTGCTGTTTGAGCATAAAAAAGATCTGCAAAGTTACACAGGTTAACCACTCTAAGTTAATCTGCCTTGGGAAAGCTAGCGTGTCTCCGATATAGTGATAACACTCATTGCCTTCTCTAGTGCAGCTCAACCAGGTCTCGTCCCATTCGTCATATTTGTGATATCACAAATCCCGGAAAATATGTGTTGTAGTCCAAACGAGTCGTTCGTTGTAGTTTTTGAAAATGTCCGATTTGCAGATCTTTTTTATGCTCAAACAGAACATTAGACTAACTAAAGTTGAAAAAGTGAAAAAGCATAATAGGACCCCTTTAAAATGTAATTTATTTCTGTGATGGCAAAGCTAAATCTTCAGCAGCCATTAGTCCAACTTTCACTTTTGATCAATGTAATGCATCCTTGCTGAATAAAAGCATTAATTTCTTTAAAAATATATCTTACTGACCCCAAACTTTTAATCAGTAGTTTTTGTTAAATAACATTGTCATTTTAGCAGTTTGGTTCAAAGATTCATATGGAATCTGTGACCGTTTTTATGGAATCTTTATGCTGATTTTGAGGGAAAAAAATTTAAATGAAATATGGTAATAAGATTTAATTAGCCAAAGAACTTTAGAGCCTTCTATGTTAAAACTTTGAATTAAAATTCTGCATTTCCAAATTCCATGTGGGCCTATTCTCTTCAAATGATCGTTCAAAAAAAAAAAAAGGGTCCCTGATCAACATTTAAGCATGTAAAATAAATATTTTAACTATTTTTACAATTGAGTAATTTACATACACTGAGAACTGGTTTGGTAGAATCATTTAAAAGAACCAGTTCAAAGGAGTTATTTGTATGGCTCCACTAAGGTGGCTAAACTAGTAATTAGACGTTTGACGATACTAGTTTTGACTCCTGTAATGCAGGTGGAAAATTTCTTGCATTTACACCCTCCTAAAGCCTGTCCTGAATTACATTTTTAAACAAATGTAATTCTAATACTTTGTGGTGTTTTTGTTTTAGCTCAGGCTGTAAAAACAGCATGAATCACCTACGAGAGGGTGTGGCGCATGAGGCCAAACACCGCTGTCGCTATTCAGTCCACTATGATAATCGCATCTATACCTGCAAGGTAAGACATAAACAATGAAACACATGACCTGACCCTGACACATGCTCTGTGACGGCCCAGGTCTGACATTATGTGTGTAAACCTGCTATTCCAGGCTTGTTATGAGAGTGGAAAAGAGGTGATTGTGGTTCCAAAGACGACGGCATCCTCTGACTCCCCATGGTTTGGCTTGGCCATATACGCCTGGTCCGGGTGAGTCGTGTTACTGAATTATATTCGTAAATGGTCCCATTTAGTTCAGTTCATTTAGATGTACAGGACTTAGTTGGGCTTTTTCCTTTGCAGATATGTGATCGAGTGTCCAAACTGCTCGGTGATCTATAGAAGTAGGCAGTACTGGTATGGGAACCAGGACCCTGTTGATACAGTGGTTCGGACTGAGATCCAGCATGTCTGGCCAGGGGTGAGAGTAATCTGCTGTTTATCCCACGTATCAATATTTAAATAGCAAAAAGAACAAGCTTTGTTTACTTTCACATTTTACGTCTCAGTCTGATGGATTCCTGAAGGACAACAACAACGCTGCGCAGAGGCTGCTGGATGGCGTGAACTATATGGCTCAGTCTGTTTCAGAGCTAAGCGTCAAGCCTGCCAAAGCCGTCACTGCCTGGTTAACAGACCAGATTGCCCCTGCTTACTGGAAGCCCAATTCTCTCATCATTGTGAGTTTTAATGCTAGCTAGGCAATTTTAATGTGGCTTTTTTAATGAAGAGAAGTCTTCACTAAAACACTAAAACTTTTTCCAGAGATGTAAAAACTGTGGAGTGGAATTCCAAGATAATGATACAAAGCACCACTGTCGGGCTTGTGGAGATGGTTTCTGTAATGGTTGCTCCTCTAAGACACGGCCAGTCCCTGAGAGAGGTTGGGGTCTGGCACCTGTGCGAGTCTGTGATGCCTGCTTTCAAAACAGAGGAATCCCAGAAGGTATCCCAGAATATATACAGTTGTGCTCAAAATTATTCATACCCTTGATAAATATGATCAAAGAAGGCTGTGAAAATAAATCTGCATCGTTTATCCACTTGATCTTTCATTCAAAAAAAAAAAGAAAGAAAATCTAACCTTTAATTAGAGGAAAAAAATACAGTGGGTACAGAAAGTATTCAGACCCCTTTAAATTTTTCACTCTTTGTTATATTGCAGCCATTTGCTAAAATCATTTAAGTAAATTTTTTTTCCTCATTAATATGTACACAGCACCCCATATTGACAGAAAAACACAGAATTGTTGACAATTTTGCAGATTTATTAAAAAAGAAAAACTGAAATATCACATGGTCCTAAGTATTCAGACCCTTTGCTGTGACACTCATATATTTAACTCCGGTGTGTACCATCCAACCTGACAGAACTGGAGAGGATCTGCAAGGAGGAATGGCAGAGGATCCCCAAATCCAGGTGTGAAAAACTTGTTGCATCTTTCCCAAAAAGACTCATGGCTGTATTCGATCAAAAGGGTGCTTCTACTAAATACTGAGCAAAGGGTCTGAATACTTAGGACCATGTGATATTTCAGTTTTTCTTTTTTAATAAATCTGCAAAAATGTCAACAATTCTGTGTTTTTCTGTCAATATGGGGTGCTGTGTGTACATTAATGAGGAAAAAAATTTAACTTAAATGATTTTAGCAAATGGCTGCAATATAACAAAGAGTGAAAAATTTAAGGGGGTCTGAATACTTTCCGTACCCACTGTATATATTTGTGTGTGTGTGTGTATAGATAGATATGTATTAGTACATTAGTATTAATTTTAAAACTAATGAAGAATTATGCTAAAAAGTGAGAGGCTTTTACGCAAATCAGAGAGATAATTAATATCTTAAATAACACCTTGCTAAATACTGTGAAAAAACATGAACAATGCATGATTTACACAGGTTTGAATAATTTTGAAAGTACTACACATTTGGTGTCAGACACGGGTGCAACATGTTATGACATAAACATGCAGTATTTCAATCCATAATATCATACAATGACTGGTCTCACGCAGAACTACTGGATGCAGCGCTGGAAGAGGAGCAAGGTGGGACTCTGATCGCCAGGAAGGTGGGAGAAGCTGTTCAGAGCACATTAGGAGCGGTAGTCACTGCTATAGACATCCCTCTTGGTGAGTTCTTCACTCCTCTTAGAGCCTATAAATAAAGTTAACATGACAGTATGTTACTAACAATATAAATGCACACTGGAAATACAGTTGAGTATCAATCCATTATGTTAACTAATAATAAACATTTGGCTTGTTCAAGTAACCTCTTCTGTAATCTTTAGAATTAAGCATTTTATTTTCATAAGTTACATACTTGCACAGGAATATCTCGGCGTATATAAATTACCAAATGCGTTTATTAGGTCTGGTAAAAGATGCCGCCCGTCCAGCATATTGGGTCCCTGACCAAGACATCCGTTGCTGCCATCAGTGCCAGCGTGAGTTTAATGTCCGTCTCTCTATTCATCACTGCCGTGCATGTGGACAAGGAGTATGTAACGACTGCTCCCCTGATCGCCGGGCCGTGCCCTCCAGAGGTTGGGACCATCCTGTGCGAGTGTGCATCACCTGCAACCAGAAATCTGGAGAGCTCTAGCAGAACCGAACATCACTCCGCATTATAAGACACCCCCGTATGTGGCCACAGCGCTTCAGGACGTGTTGGAAGGGAAAAAAGCCCTGGTCTCGAACCAATGAATGATTGTTTGAGAGGAACATATCTGCTTTTTGTCCCAACACGTCATTCACGTCATGCTCCTCAGCTCTACATAAGCTGTTCACAGTTTAATATATGTAATGGCCTACATATTTTCTTCTTTTAAAGGTTAAATCCAGCAAGAAAATAAATCTATGTCAAACCCTCGACAATCCTTTGTCTACCATGCAATACGTTACCTGTGGGCAGGCCCAGATGGAACGTTGGAATGAGCATTTTTGGGAAAATCAGCAGAATGGGTTTAAACATGGTTGAAAAAAAAGGTGTTAAACATGATCAAAGGTGCAAAATATGAATTAAGTCCCTTCCATTTCCGTGGCTGCAGATCCTTATATGGGCCTTCCTGTGGGTAAAGGCAGCTAACATATGGCCTCTATATGATACATAAACCGGTGCACAAATATTAGTAATATTGTTTACCGTCCTGTTGTGTTGCTCAATTTTCAGTTTAAGGAAAGATTCATTTGCTTTTACCTGTTTAAAACACAAGGTTGTTCATATTGTTTTGCGTTCCTTTACCCTCCAAGAAACTCTAGTGTAGATTTTAGATTAATTCCTATTTGTCTCTATTATTTGCTGCCCGTTATGAAAGAGATCTGGCATGATCATGCAAAACTATCAGATGTTGTTCAGCATAATTTAAAGACTTCTTTATCATTTATTTTAAATGCATGTACTCGGGCAGGACGTTTTTGTTTGACGTTTTTAAAAACTGACCTTTTTAATGAATCACTTCCACTGTTGCCGAATCAAACTGCATAGTGACTCTTAACACAAAGCCATGATGAAACCACACAAATGATGTGGCTCTGCATTATCTGTCAAAAGCGATGCCAATCCACATAAATCTCATGTTATCATATGGTAGTTGCTCTTATTTAGCCCCAGGTATGGGTTCTGATCACTGTCATTTAAATGTCATTTCTTGGCCAAACAAACAACTCATTATGTAGAATCAGGTTATCGTAGGCTCAGTGAGGCATTATGTGTGAATGACCGAACATGACTGACACAGACATAAGAAACATGAATATCATTTTATGTTATTTGCACCTTGTATGCCAATTAAATTAAACTTGAGTACCTCTAAGAGTGTGGCTTAAATATAAAAATGTGTAAATGCCCATTTGTACTGAAAGGGACCGTTTTCTTATTGAAAATTCCATGGGGTCCAATGTTTTCATTTTATGGACAAAAACAGTTAAAACATTAAATTCATGTTGGGATTCGAACTAAAGATACAGATAAACAAAGTTTGGATTTATTTTGAATTGAAGAATGGTTTCCCCAATTTTTTTTTTTTACAAAAAGTACCAGCACATTTCAAGTAAAATACTTCCAGAAGAACAACATAACATGAAATTGTACTTTTAGGAGGTATGTTTCAAGTGACTATAATTTAGATCTTATATCTAATAAGCTTTTCCAAAAATTAATCTATTGATGATATAACGGATAAGAAGTATTCTGAATCCATCACAGTCTAATTTGGAATATTACTAAAAAAGGAAAAACTAAAAGGCAAACGGTAAAATGGCAACATTTTGGTCAGTAAGACGCAGTAACAATTATGTATTTACCACACAGCAGCCTGTGTTTTTAGATGGCAAATGTTAGCACTGACCCTCCAGTGTTAGACCCTTCTGATAGTCTTTGTTGTAAGAGTAGTAGTACAGATCATGATGGACAGCCATAAGGAGTCCAGGAAGTCCTCTACTACCACCCAGCTGGGAGGAAAACACCACATTTGGGATCGAGTCTTTCCCTGCAGGATGAGGTGAGGGGATGGTCCTGAGGAGACGGCGGTCATGGAGGCTCCAGAGTCGAGTGTAGCAGTCCTGACCCACTGCAAACGGCACACAATTAGATGCGTTACAAGTGTTGCGATAGAACTGAACTGAAACTGGTTTAAATTAAAAAAAGATATACCAGCAAGCAGCAATCCTTCTGGCTCATTGACATGAATGGGTAAGTAGGCATATTCATTGTGGTGTCCTTCATACTGTTTGACAGACCGCTTGACACGGATGTCCCACAGCTTTATCTGTTCAGCGACGACATGAAGGGAGAATAAAAATGAATTAATAATTCAATGCTCTAAATTGTTATTAATAGCATGATGGTCTGTGGTCATTTTAAATGTTTATCATAGACAGACCTTGCCCAGCATGTCAGCAGCGAGGAGGTAGTTCTCATCCTGTAGCAGTTGGACAGAGGTGATGGCTGAGTCCTGGAAGAAGTGGCTGGTCTTCCAACCGTGACTGCGACCCCGGTCACGCTGACGCAGGTCAATGCTGAAGATCTCTCCTGAGCGACAGCCGTTGAACAGCACGGGAGCCTAAAATACGAAGCGCATGGCACAAAGTGTCATACAGATATCTTTGCTCACATATGCATAAAGTAAAACAACGTGAGAAGATTGATCAAATGTACAAAAGCTTATTATTATTAAGAGCGTCAGCAGCACCACATGCATACGTCGTGCTACTCTCGTGAACACGCTTTGAAGACTGACACGGAAGAGAAGAAATTGTTGAATAAAGTCGATATGTTTATTTTCTTTGCACAAAAAAAGTATTCTCGTAGCTTTATAAAATTAAGGTTGAACCACTGATGTCACATGGACTATTTTAACGATGTCCTTACTACCTTTCTGGGTCTTGAACGTGTCAGTTGCGTTGCTGTCTAGGCAGGGTCAGAGAGCTCTCGGATTTCTTAATTATAATAAAAATATCTTAATTTGTGTTCCGAAGATGAACGAAGGTCTTACGTGTTTGGAACGTAATGAGAATTTATGTAATTAATGACAGAACTTTCATTTTTGGGTGAACTATCCCTTTAAAAAATTCTTATTTTTTGCATGAACTTCGTATTTAAAGTGGTCACGCATTTCAAAGGTGCACTCTTTTTTTCGTGTGTTGTCAACTTGGACTTGTTCTCAAATTTAGTGGTATGGATGCAGCATTACACAATTAAATTCTGTAAAACATTTTAATGAGGTAAAAATGACAGAGCACTTTAAATGAGAGTAAAATTGAGAGGGACTGTAAAGTAGGATGCGACAGAAAGAGACAGACATGATGCAGGTTAGACTCGAACCACACGCATGTGCACTACCACTGCGCCATGGCCACGACTTCAGGGTTGCTTGGGATGAAAAATCATTGTTCTTTTCTCACCCTCAGGGCAAACTGTTGAGCTAGAACATCACTGCCTGCGAGGTATGTCGCTCTGTGTCCAGTCACAGCATCTGTCACAATCACTCGTCGAGAAAGGCCTATATATAAACATAATATATATATATATATATATATATATATATATATATATATATATATATATATATATATATATATATATATATATATA